>NW_027527813.1:244108-275414 GCF_008692635.1 Crocuta crocuta
TTACATGCAGTTCATTTCTGAACTATCATTTTATGTTTCTTCTCACAGACAAAAGAAGTTTTCCTTAGCCCCCTAAACTCCTAATTATACTAGCCATTTTCAAAATGCTTTTCTCTATGCTAGTTGGAAACTATACAAACTGGGAACCATGCTGACTTTTCAATTTACTTTGCCCAGTTTAATTCAAATAATTCCTGAATAGGGCCCAATCATGCTGTCTTTAGGATCAACTCTTATATTCAGCACCTTCTCTGTAAACCAGGGAAAGTGGTTCTATTCTTAGTCTACCATTGAGGAGATACATGACTACAGTTTGGTTCATTTTTATTTAGTCAAAGATTCTTACTCCTCAAAATCTAAAGGGAGTTCCTAATATCAGATGGAACACACACACACACACAAATAAAAGGTGTTTAAAACACTATTTAAATGAGACTCTACAATAAGGGATCTGTACCACACAAAGAAGCATGAACACCTAAATTATGCAGAGAAAGCAGTATTACCAGGAAAATCCTTGGTTACCAAGAATGGTTATTATCCAATCCTTTCAACAAATATTAAATGAGTACATAAGTCTTATGTGCATGATACTATGCTGGGATTATGAGAAAAAGAAGGGTGCAATCAAAATGGCCTATGATCTTAAAAGAGTTTCCAATCAAGGTGGAGATATATGAATCTTTCATTAATGCCTGTAGCACAATTCATTACCTTAGAAGTGTGACAAATTAATTGCTATGAGAGCACAGAAAGGATATTTTCTGGCTGGGAAAATATAAAGGTACAAACAGATGGCATTTGAGTTGGAAAGACCATGATGAATGGAGGTAGGAAGGAAGTCTATATTAACAACAACAAGAAATATCGAGACAGAGAGATGATAGATAGATAGATAGATAGATAGATGACAGGTATCATTTCCCTAAAAGGGAAATGAAATGTCACAGAAAGGCTAGAAATGGTGTGACTAATACCACAGAAATGGAGTATAATAGTTGTGTCAGAGGCATTGTGAGATACAGGTTGTATTCAATTGTTAAGGGGCATTCATTTATCCATTCAATAGATACAGATTAGCAGTTATTAATTACCAGGCATCATAGTTGAGGAGATAAGTCAAAAAAAGAACCAAAGAAAGAAAGAAAAGAAAGTATAAGAAAAGAAATGAAAAGAAAAAAAAGAAAAGAAAAAGAAAAAAAGACATGGCTCCACCCAGAGGAAATTGATAGACCATAAGGAAAACATAAGTACTAAACAAAGATTACGGGGTTAAGGACTAAACTGTCAGAGAAAGAAACCCTTAGGTAGTGCCATTTTGAGCCAGATATGAAGCATATGTGAGGAAGGGAGGAAGAAGAACGGTAAAGTGTAACATACCAGGCTGAGAAAATTACCTTAGAAAAGGCCCAGAACTTAACTGGAAATTGGGACCTAAAATAAGATTTAAGATCATGGAGACTCAATACTAAATAGAAAACAGAATGAAATAAATTACCAACGAAGCAGAGTCACTTGAAACCTCATTTTTATTAACCTATTCATGATAGAATAGGTTGAATACTCAGATATCTGCATATACATTTTACTCTTGTTTGTGTTTTTATCTCTTATTCCCAGTTTGTTTAACAATGCCCATATTTTTATTGCTTATAACTTTTTAGGAACACTATGATGATAGGAAACTCCTTCATAAAAAACTTAGTAACTTGGAAATGATTCTTTTAGCAATTAGACAAACAAGGAACCTGTCTTGTTTTTAAAAAGGCTAAAATAGTAGGACATAAAAGAATCTTGCTTAGCTGAAGGATTTTCTCAGAAAACAGAAAAAGTTAATTTTAGAGAAAGTGAAATTAATACAATCTCCAATTTATATGTTCATTATGGGGGAAAGGAGGTATAAATCTGAATCAAAATGTATTCCTTTAAGGTGTGACCTTGATCTATCTTCAATAGTCATTCTAAAAATATTATCAAATATACCTAATTTTGACCAAGCACTGCAATGGACACCAGAGACACAGTACTCTTTAAAGAGGGAAAACAAAACAATACAAAACAGACAAAGCACTTCTTTTAATGGAGCCTACAGCATCATGGAGGGGACAGAAACTAACAAAACACTTAGAAAAATAAATGTAAAATTGTTATTGTGCAAAGTGCCATGAAGAAGCAGCCCAAAGTGATAAAAATACATTTAAGAAGGGTATTGGAAATATAAAGATTAAGGAAGACTTTCTTGGGGCAGGCATAATTGACTTGAGAGGTAAATAATGAGAACAATATAACTAGACATAGAGGAGAAGCAGCAGTATTTGAGACAGAGTGATCAATAAGTGCAAAGGCTCTTTGTCAAGATCAAACACGACAAATGCTTTGGACTGAAAGAAAACCAGGAGTAAGCCAGGAGTGGATGTGACTAACCCAAAGAGAAAATACAGAATCAAGATAAGAAATAATGGTGATTTAGACTAGCCTATCAGTGGAATCAAGATGGACAGAAGCAGTCAGATTAGTGATAGCCTTTTCCAATCAAGACCTTCGACTATGAAATGTCTCTGTGTCTTCTCTGTATTTCCTTAAAATGCAAAGTAAACTCTGGCTACTTGTGGAGAAAGTCATGCCACTATAACAAAATCCAGGGCAGCCCAGCTGTAAGGAAGAGAAAAGAGATACATGAAATTATTATAGTGGTAGTCAGGGACAGGTCATAGAAAGCTATAAGAACTATTTTAAGACATTTGTATTTTATTTTAAGGGCAAAGGAGAGCCAACCGAGAAGGGTAAGCAGAGAAGAGGTACAATCAAATTGTATCCATTTTAATGCTTGTTTGTTTATTTTGAGGAGACAGAGAGAAAGAGAGCACAGAGAGAGAGGGGGAGAGAGAATCTCAAGCAGGCTCTGCACCAGCACCATGCCACCCGATACAGGCCTTGAATCCAGGAACTGTGAGATCAGGACCTGAGCTGAAACCAACAGTCAGACACTTAACCAACAGAGCCACCCAGATGCCCTGCAAATTTTATCTTCTAGTAAGTGCATAAGCTTTTACTCTATTGCTAGACATAGGGAACTACTGAAGGGTTTTGGCATAATATGTTTTGGGGGAAATTAATCTCTTAATATCATGATGGTCTGGAGTTGCACATAGAGAAGAAGCTAATAACAAGAGAAACAGGTGAAAAACTGTCTTGATGGTCTGCGAGTGAGGTAATAAGTGACAGAAATTGAGTAGCGACAATGAAAACTTTTTTTTTATTTTTTAAGAATAAAGAATGAAGATTCAGGAGACAGATCATTGATATTTCTTCGGAACCTTATAAAACTGTTTGTCACATTATTTTAACCAAAGTGCCAAAATATGATCCTGACAACTGAGAAAGATTAAGGCAATGCATTTAAATGTACATACTCTCTGCAACGACATCAATTTGTCACTGCAAGACTAAGAATATGCAGTAAATTGGGTATCACCATTTTTATTTTAAAATGAACACATTGATACCATTTGGGTGTGGGATCTGGCTAAATTAAGTTGGCGGGGAGGACTGGATTTCATGGATTTAGCCCATCTCTTACTTGCCAGAGAAGTGGGAGTCCACAATTCAGCAACAAAGAGATTTAGTGAAATTGCTTTATAGGTGAGAGTACCTTTATGAAGGCGAACTGGAGCAAGTGCTGAGTGCCTTAGAGCCTGCGGAAGGACTGTTTATCACAATCTGCCTAAAGAAAACTCGCACTGAACACTGAGCTGTGCCACCCCCTCCCTTGCCAGAGTCAAGCAGTGCATCTAAAGTTTGAGGTGAATGAGAAGTCCCTTTGAGTTCCAATTTTAGAAATGAAGGTTTCCCTTCTGCTGCTGAGGAGCAGCAGACAATATAGAATCCGTAGGAAAGCACTGTGGCAGCCCTTTCCTGGGCTCTGCCTCATAGACATGGCCTAGAGGAGGTCTCAGCCCTACATTTCTAGGTGAGTCTTAGACTCTTTCCCACAGCCAGCGGCCCTCCTGAGAGCCAGGATATAACTATAGAGACATCCTGAGAGCCTAGGAACCAGCCCTTTGACAACAGATCTTTTAGGAGAAGCCCAGTGCCCGACAGAACAGACCAGCAGGCCGTTTGTGGCCTGCTGTTCGTATTTTCCTGACCACAGTTCCACATCAAACAGGGATTTGCCTAAGAAGATTACCTTGGCAGGATTTCTCTTGGTTGGATATTTTTTAAATCTTCTTTAAATATTTGTGAGGGGAAAATTGCTACCCCACAGCTGCGGTAACTGCTATACATTTACAGTGCTTCAATACCTTAGGAACTCACCATCAAAATCATGGCAAACTCATTTCCAATGGTGAGGTGGATGAACTTCCTTTATACTCCTTCTTCACTAAACAGTCAAATAAAGCAAAGTAAAACAACATTTGAGGTGTAAGTTGCTATGGTCTCATTCTAAAACAAGAAAGAAGTTTCAAATCTTTCCCAAAGATTATGCTTGCAGAGAAAAATGTGGTTATTCCACAGTCAAAAAACACTAAGTTCTGTGTTTGCGCAAGTTTTTTTTTTAATGATAGTCTAATACAGTATCTAGTTAAAATAGGTTTTTAAAATAATAAACATGTCAGATATGTAGCCTTCTTATTATTAAATACACTCTATGAAAACAAACTTTCAGAGGTATGTAATTACAAATGGAGCACTTAACATTCACTGCAACTCCTCCAGACACAACTTGTTTTAGCAAGACTTTGATATTTTTGTGGTGAGTACTACAGACTCTACCCCAAAAGAGAGAATGTACTAAGAAATTCTCAGAGCCAGACCTCATATCAACCCCTACCCCTAAAAAAAAAAGTGCTAGTGGGTTCTCTGATTATTTCCCCCCTAGAAATTAACTTAAAGAAATAAATTATTTCCAATTTTACAATACAACCACATGCAAACTAGAATTTGATATACATAACTCTCATTATTTAACTTCTTCTAAAATATGTCAACGTCAAAGTGATTGATAACTGCATGAGATGAGAGTGATGGAAATATTAAAGTCTCTGTGTGAGCCACAAACCTAAAAGTAACTTCTGATTTGTCATAAAATGATTAAAAGCTCATTCACAATAGACCTGTCCTTAATGTGACTGAATTACATCAACTTTGCTTTCTCTATATAGGGAATTGCTTGTGCTTTTCTTATGCAATAATTCCAATTAGAATCACCACACTCAGATACCATTTGTTCAATAGCTTCACTTCATTGCAGTCATAAAATATTTACTCTTTGATTAAAAAGCTATGACATCTTCTAGCTGTTACAATCCTAATTTAAAGGAGAAAAATATCAAAACTGTTTCAAAACATTGAACATTTTGTATTTACATTCTTGACAAAGGTGATATTGCAAAGAAGATTTTACGGTGTTTTATAAAGTGCTAACTAAAACAGAGCTGTGTAATCAAAGGAAATTACAATGAAAGAAAACTTGAACATGCTATTCTCCCAAAGGGAGAATAGAAATTATATTTTTGGATGACTTCAGCTTCTTCTTTTGTCAGGTAATGACCAAAAACTTGCCAGGAATAATGAGCTTTTGTTAGGTTTTGTGTTAATTTTAATAGGATGATCAAATAAGAATTGTTATTCCCAATAGGCAAATAAAAATAAAGTTGTGCCATGGCAATAGTATTGCTCAAATATATAGCTCAGGTGGGCTTCAAAGGGCATGGATTCAGAGTTCTGTGTGATGCTATCTGCCCCTGAAAGCACTGACTGCTGCGAAAAATCCATCCTAAGTCACCTTTCTATGTTAGAAAACTCAACTCATCATAAATAGCCCATTAGACCATTTGTTAATTTACCCATCCAAGCATTCATTCATTCAAAAAGCAGTTCTCTAAGACCTTACATGTAGGTATAGGCACTGGGACATTACAATACAATCAGGATGTAGTTTCCATGCTCTAGGACTGCAAGGGAAGGCAGACTTAGGAAAAACCACTAACGATAGATGGTGAAAAGAGACTTCGCTGAGGTATGTACAGTGTGTTGTGGGAGTTTTGACTCATTTACTCTCTGAGAATGTGAGATTTCACAGAGGAAATAACAAATTGATCTATCTTAAGAATCCCCCCTTGCTTTTTAGCCTCTCAAAAAATACACACACACACACACACACACACACACACACAAGGTAACAAGTAATTTAAATGAGTAAAGCCTCCATTCTGATCTGAAAGAACAGTGATGTTCTGCTCTGTGAAGTGTTACCCTGTAGGAATGATACTCTAGCAGTACTACCTCTCCCAGTTTTCTGGAAGAAATGTGAAATCCAGAATTTTTAATGCTAGTAACCAATCAAAAATTTTAAAGCCTTGTATTGGACAAATGAGACACCTCTAGGCCAGATCAGCCCACTGGCCAGTGGTTTGCAACCTTTAGCTGTTCGCATCAGATTAATAGCACCCTAAGGTGATACGTGGGTAAGAACTCTCACACTATATTTTGTAGACAGTTTCTATCACAGAACTAATTCCTGAGCTATTCAGACAAGTTCCTCATTTGTGGGAACTTCCTATAGACACCAAGATACTCCAGCAATGTAGCTTTTGGAAATACACGACGTGTGGGGAAAGAACTAGCACTCTTTGTCAGAGAGACTTTCACTCTGTAAGTACTGTTTTGTTTAAACATGTGTATTATTTCACATGGCTTAAATGGACTTTGGTAGGCACAAAGAGTTAAAGTATGTGGAAAAGCTGAGCAATTTGCTTCTTTTAAAGCTACAGATGAGGCCCACTGGGAGCTATTCAGGGAAGCAGCAAACCTGGTCGGTCTCAGTCCCACGCAGCCACCTGATTCATGTTTCTTCTCCATTAAGTACAGCCTACTTGGAGACTTAAGCATGACTTCAGCTCAAGAGCGAGCAAGAAACATGCCATTTAAGGACAATACAGCTTCATTAGAAACAACATTACTTGAACTTTCACCAGTATAAGCAAAGGGGATGGGTGCAAATTCACGGTGGAGACACTCTTCAGTGCTCAGCTGCGTGAAGGGCCACAGTTTTGCTGTTTCAACCTTATCGTAGTTATTAAAATTTTAGTCTTCAGAGAGGCCACTCAAGGGAAAAAGAAAAGCAGAAAATTGGCGTAACATCAAATGAAGCACAATCCTAATGCAGTTTTTGCATGATGTGCTAACATCCCACTCACACAGATGTCACTGAAAGTAACCAGCCACAGAGGAACTGCGTTCTGCAGAGATCCATATGACCACTTAGAAACAAGATTGTATTCATGCAGAAAACAATTTCAGAGCCAGCTATCACATTTGGAAAGCTGTGAATATATTCATCATTGGTGGTGCTGTAAAATTATTCTGTTTGCTTCTCCCATTAACTCTCAGGTTTAACATTTTCAAGAGCTGTTTGCAAATAATAATAATAATATCATTTTATACCATAATACTTTTATTTCTATGATCACTGGAAACTAAACTGAAGTGTGTCACCTTGTGAATGACTGAGGACTTGGTAGGCACATATATTCACTACCTTTTTGGCAGTCATGTGGGGAAAGAGTCACTCTTTGTTTATTATTAGTGTGCACTATAGTCACTGATACAAACACTGATACAAACTCCAGGAAGGACAATGTGACAACATATATCACAAAACCTTTATGTACACTTTGGACACAAGTCCACTTCTAGGAATTTATCCTAAACAAATGGTTGAATGAATTATTTGTTGTAGCTAATAACAGAAAGCAAATTCCCTTCATTGTGCATCAGTCAGTACATCATGGAACATCCACATGATGTTATGCCCATACGGTGAGGTAGATCTTTATATTTCACAATGTGAAGAGCCTGTGTTGTAAGATGCCCACAATAAATTGTAAAGGGAACACAGTAACTTGTAGAACAGGGTGTGTGTGTGTGTGTGTGTGTGTGTGTGTGTGTGTTCACCTTTTCAGAGAGCTGGGGAGGGAAAAAATAAGAACTGGAGAATTTTCATTCTCCTTTACTTGGGTACATTAAAGTTTTTTTAAAGCATGTGTACCCAGTTTATTGAACAGGCTGAAATTGATGTTACAATAATCAAACAGTGCCTTTTCCTCCCGTTGCTTCCTTCAAACATGACCTGTGGGATCTTCGTCTCCATCATTCATGATAGTTAGACAGATCCTACTGTCTTTCTTGTCACTTTCAGGTATTTGAATGATTTCATTTTCAACTTTAAAAATGTTTTTAAAGATTTATTTATTTTTGAGAGAGAAAGTGCAAGTGGGGTAGGGGCAGAGAGAAAGGGAGACAGAAGATTCGAAGCAGGTTCTGTGCTGAGACCAGTGACTCCTATGTGGGGCTTGAACCCAAGAACGGTGAGATCATAACCTGAGCCGAAGTTGGACGCTTAACCAACTGTGCCTCCCAGGTGCCTTTTGTTTTCAACTTTTAAAAGGTTTTCCCCATTTTGGGGCGCCTGGGTGGCTTAGTCGGTTAAGCGTCTGACTTTTGCTTAGGTCATGATCTCGCGGTTCGTGGGTTCGGGCCCCACATCAGGCTCTGTGCTGACTGCCAGCTCGGGGCCTGGAGCCTGTTTCAGTCTGTGACTCCCTCTCTCTCTGACCCTCCCCTGCTCACGCTGTCTCTCTCTCTCTCTCTCCTAAAAATAAATAAAACATTAAAAAAAAAAAAGGTTTTCCCCATTTTAATTCCAAACTTTAATGTGCCATCCTAATAAAGCTTCCCCTTCCCCTGGCACAGTTCTGATCCCCAGTCTGGGAAAAAGAAACAACAGAAAAAAAGAGCCTAGCCCACCCTTACATTCCCTTTGTCCCACTTCTTTTCCTCTCTTCCCTCAGCTGCCTCTCTATCCCCCAGAGTGAATATGAGGGGGAAAGAGCTGAGATAAAAAGAAACAAAGCAGCTTCCTCTAGCTGGTACCCTGTGTATGGCCCTGGTGGCTGTCCTGCGCTCCGCCTGGACAGCACATCAGCACGCTGCTCTCACACTGAATGCAACAGTGTATTCTTCAGGCCCTGGCAAGGCAAGGACCAGCGGACTCCACCTTAGCCCAGAACTCTGTGGCTCACCCTTGTGAGTCGCCTGCAGCCCATTTCTGCTGTTTCCCCTCACTCCTGCAGGCAGCAGCTCTCATGAGTGAGTTTTTAAGACTGTCCAAGCCTAGGGGCACCTGGGTGGCTTAGTCGGTTAAGCGGCCGACTTTCGCTTAGGTCATGATCTCGCGGTTCGTGGGTTCGAGCCCCGCGTCGGGCTCTGTGCTGACTGCCAGCTCAGAGCCTGGAGCCTGTTTCAGTCTGTGACTCCCTCTCTCCCTGACCCTCCCCTGCTCACGCTGTCTCTCTCTCTCTCTCTCTCTCCTAGAAATAAATAAAACATTAAAAAAGACTGTCCAAGCCTAGAATTCATCCCAGTTTGCTTACACAGCCCCAGTTCATACCTGTGGCCCCAGCATAATCATCAATAGTGCCCCTTTCATTTTCAAGTGTCCTGATTTGAAAATATATTGTATGATCAACAGTAGATAGAATGTGATAAAGGCTATCATTGATAGCAGTCATTTATCAATGTTAAACTTCCTGACTTTGGTCATTGTGTTGTGGCTATGTAAGTTAACTATACTTGTTCATAAAAATAAACACTGAAGAAGCAATGAGGGGTAAAGCACATGATGCAACTTACTCTCAACTGGTTTGGAAATACCCAAATGAGCATAGAAAAAGAGAGAAGAGAGGGAAAGAATGGTTTAAAACCCCCCTCCAAAAAAATCAAACAAAAATGATAAAGCCAATGTCAAATGGCAATGGCAAAATGATAACCATTCGCTAATTTCAGTGAAGGGAACAGGGGTGTTCCTTATGTTAGACTGCAACTTTGTGGTGAGTTTTAATTTATTTCCAAATGAAAAGCTTCAAAACCAGTTTTTGACTGCCCTGCTCATGCCCAACTCTTCTCCAGTACCATGTGCCCCAGAGGAAATGCATACAGGTGCACAGCCCGTCCCCAAAGTCACTCATCTCACTGTGCCAGCAAAAGCTGGTTTTTAACCTTCCCCATTGAAAGCCCTCTGATGGGGGTGCCTGGGTGGCTCAGTCAGCTAAGTGACTTTGGTTCAGGTCACAATCTCATGGTTTTTAAGTTGGAGCCTTGAATTGGGCTTGGTGCTGACAGTAAGGAGCCTGCTTTGGATTCTCTGTCTCCCTCTCTGTATCTCTCTCTCTCTCTCTTTCAAAAACATTTTTTAACAACTCATCTGAAGGTCCCCATTTCCCCTAATCTCCAGGGAGCCCATGTCAAGCCCTCCAAAATCCCCACTTAACTAACGGCACAGGTAAGTTACTGCAGCCCATCAAGCAGCCAAGGTCAAGTCCTGTGTCTCCAAAAGATTCACTTAGTTGCAAGTGGGAGTCAGAGGGTATAACTGAATGCTGTGCTACTCTCTACTCTTACAAATTCCCCTCAGAATGAATCTCAAATCCTCTACAGAGGTTTCTGGAGGTGTTGTGCCCTGGAAGAATGTGGTCCATCTCCACAGTGACTGCATGGATACATCTAATTCCTTTCCTCAAATGGAGCTTTGATACAAATTCAACCGAAGTCAACAGGGAAAATCCTATTCCAGCCTTTGTTATACATATAAGACATATTTTGTGTTTTCTTTTCCTTTCTGAGGGAGAATAGAATGAATAAGAACTACTTATCTTTTACTCTTTATTTTCTTTCTCCATATTTCAAGAAGATAGGTAGGTCTTTCTCTTATTTTGGTGATGTGAAGACTATCTCCTTTTCTGACTCTCCTTTGTGAAGCCTGAGCTCACTGATGGGATTAAGCAAGAAACAGGGCAGGAGAAGAGTAGCTTTGATGGGGCAAAGAAATGGAAACAGAAAGAGATACCGAGGACACTCCTCTCCAAAATTTGGAATAATATAGATTTCTCAGGCTCCTAAAAGTAGTGGAGACTTCCATCTGCTTGCCTTATTAATCCCGAGGAAAGTTCTAGGACCACAGAAGGAAGGGTTGTAGGATGCATGTACAGAGATTGGCATCGAGGGACCAAAGCTCCCAGCCTCATCTAAGAAAGCTGTACATTCCCCTTTGGGCACCAAAACATCAGAGTTATCTGCTTATCATTAACTACATGGGCTTGGACAAAAATAACAGCAGTAAACTTGAAGCACTGAAAACCAGACATACATCAGTGGACTACTTGGTCAAGTTCTTGGGTAACAGCACAGGTTTAACAGACTGAGATTAAATTTCAGTCCCTTAAAATTTAAGACCCTTTAAAAGACTCAGATTAAAGTTCCCCACCAGACTGTCAGGATTGAGTTTCTAAGTTATGTTTATTTGATTTAAATAAAAGGTGCCGAATCTTGTATTCCTAAGTTTGTAAGATCATTCATGCCAGAGACACTTTTAGAATTCAGAAGAAAAAAGATATTTCCTTTTTGGTGACAAAGTATTTGCTGATACTCAATACTTAGTCACATTAAATAGACGTTCTGAAATATGTCAGCACATGCCATCATGCTAGCATGACAGTAAAAGTCACTACCCTTCTGGATAGTAAAATTGAAAGTACAAAAAATATTTTTATACAGACATTGCCAAATGTGTTAATCTTGTAATGAATCTGTGTCCCTAGCTGCAGAGGGGTCAGTCTCCTTTGGTGTTCCTAGTGTATGTCATTCTGCACATCGTTGGGAGCCTTACGTTTGATTAAAAGTCTATGGGCACGTAGTTTCTATAGCAACTTGAGTCACCACGAGTGGCTTCAACACCCTAAGGAGAAGCCACCCTTAGTCTTGACATCAGCACCCATCTTTGAGCACCAGGAGTCTGTTCAGACTGCATTAGCAGTGTCACTATCAACAGGGCTGGCTCAGCTGACGTCAAAGACCTCCCCAGTAGACAGCAGTGAAAGTCAGAGCAGGAGAGTCAGAAAACATGAAAGATAACTGACAGGCCCCATATAGAAAACAAAATTTAAAAACAAAAACAAAAACAATGCCTTTGAGTACACAGGAACTGAGCACAGGAAAGGAGGAATTTTGAGTCAGGCCTAGAAATTCAGGGATAGGACAGAGAGGGGAGGCATGGTGGAAAAGGGTGTGAAACACAGGGCACACTATATTCTAAACCACAATTCTGGCCATTTGTTTGCTAAATCTGGGCATATTTATTTCTTGGTTGAGAAAGTATAAAAGCATGCTATGTCCCCTGCACTAGAAGAAGTCTGAAGAAGTCTGTAGTTATGGCCAATAGAACCATCAGCAGCTTCAGTCTGTCAGAGACACTTAGGGGCAGTGAAGCAGAAAGAGAACAGGCAGAGAAGTCCATGGATTTGCATTCCTGTATCAATTCCACCATTTACTAAATAACCCGATCCAAGTCACAAAGTCACCTTAATCCTATAAACTTTTATTTTCTAATCTATCAAAGAGAGATAATAATAATCCTGCTGAAGTTCCTGAATTACTGTAGAACCCATGTTAGTCAATGAATGTGATGTGTATATGCTATTTTCCTGTGAGTGTGATGATAATGTGCCCAAATCAAGTTCTCAGGAGGTTCCCTGAACTCAAAGCAAGAAGGAACAGATGTTCCCTCCTGCAGTAAGGATACAGTAGTACCCCAAAGCCTAGAAATCCACTAGACCATTCTTCACTCTACACAGAATGAGGCACAGTCAGGGATGTTCTATGCAAAAACAAATTTACAGAGCTTTTTTTTTCCAAATCAACCCACATTGGAAATGAAATCCACAAGATTCTTGAAAGCCAAGAGTCTAGCTGAAGAATTTGTCTAGAAAATAACTGATAGCTCTTTAGAATGAGTACAAGAATTCAATTCACACTCTGACAGTGTGCTTCCTTATTTACTATCAACTTAAATTTATTAATAATAGTGAGGGGGTGCCTGACTCAGTCGGTTAAGCATTCGACTTGGCTCAGGTCATGATCTCATGATTCGTGAGTTCAAGCCCTACATCAGGCTCTGTGCTGATAGCTCAGAGCCTAGAGCATGCTTCAGATCTGTCTCCCTCTCTCTCTCCCCCCATTCTCTCTTTCCCTCTCAAAAAGAAACATTAAAATTTTTAAAAATAAATTAATAATTAATTAAATAAATAATAGTGAGGTTTGGAGCATCTCAGTGGCTCAGTAGATTGAGTGTCCCAGGGTTGTGGGATCCAGCCCTGTGTTGGGCTCTGTGTGAAGCATGGAGCCTGCTTGAGATTCTCTCTCTCTCTCTCTCTCTCTCTCTCTCTCACTCATTCACTCTCGCTCTCACTCTGTCTTTCTTTCCTTCTGCCCCTCTCCCCAACTCACATGTACTTTCTCTCTCTCTCTCTCACTCTCTGTCTCAAAATAAAAATGAAAAAATAGCAAGGTGATTTTCTGAAACAGCAGAGATATTTCCCACATCCCCAAACCCTTCATATTCACATTCTTTCAGAGAAGAGGTTAGAAGATTGTGAGCTGCCTGTTTTATTTCTTTTTGTCAATATTCAGGGGGAATCATATCGAATTTCTTCAGTCTCTAGCCCTGTCTACCTGATGGCACCAAAGGCGCAAAGAAACAGAATCAGAGATACAAGCTGCTCTCCCAGAGAAGCCCTGGAGGGACATTACTGCCCTGCCTTTAATATTGCTTATCCAGGAGCTGATCTTATCACAGAGGAAAGAGTCAAGGATACTTTTCCCAGTAGTTTGTCACTGTCAACAGGCATTGGGTTGCCAGCTATAAGGAGCTTTACTTCTGCTTTCTCTATTTCATTCTTAGTATAATTCAATAGTACACCTTCCGCCCATTGACTCTGAGGCAAACACAATAATCTTATTGGTTTGGGACTTACTGAAGTCCCAGGATTTCAACCCTCTACTCCATTTTCTAACTGAGAGTTTCACAAATTCTGCATCATTAAGGAAAAGTTAGTACCAAAATTTAAGCTGCTTTGATTCCATTCAGAAAATAGATACTCACAGTTCTAAAACTGAGGAAAATAAAAGTTCCCCATGCTTCTCAGACTTCCCTTTTCTTTGGCTACTGCCAAGGTAGTGTTTTTTAACTGAAGATTAGGGACACGGGCTAAACCAGGGCTTCACGTTTTGACTATATTGTCATCTATGAGTTATGAAATAGGTTCTCAAGAGCTGCTATCAAAACAATCTATGACGTTCATATGCGTTTTCACCATGAGACACATATTATCTATCTTGGTCAGTACAGCTTCTAGTTAAAAGCATGGACACTAAAGTTGGGAATGCCTAAGTCTCAAGCTCAGTATTACATTTCCCAGTTGTGATCTTAGGCTACTGACATGTCTTTCTCCAGTCATTTCCCCATAGTGCACATCTGTTGGGTGGGTCTGACAGCAGTTCCTACCTGTAAGAAAGAATGCACATAAAGCACCTGGCACTGTGACTAGCACTTAGCAGAGTGATCACAAGCAAGGGTAGAGATTATCATCATCATCATCATCATTATAGCTACTAGTAACTACAAAGATAGACACAATTATAGATTATTTAATCAGAAATATCAATAATGTATTTTAAAAGAATGTACTTTGAGTTTACAGGCTTAGCAAAACATCTTAAAATATACTTAATAATGTTCAGAATATGAGAGTTTTGAAATAACCACAGCTATACTTGCATGTGTAAGGGCAATTACAAACTAAGAATGAAAAACTTAATCCTCCTTCTTGAAAATGAAGGAAAAGACTTAGCCCACTTTGCCTGAAACATTTACTTTAATTATCAATTCTTTCTCTCTTTGAAATATATATAAATCTTTTAAAAGCTAAATAAGTCTTGGGGCACCTGGGTGGCTCAGTTGGTTAAGCATCTGACTTCAGCTCAGGTCATGATCTCATGGTTCATGGGTTTGAGCCCCATGTTGGGCTCTGCTGAGAGCTCAGAGCCTAGAGCCTGCTTCAGATTCTGTGTCTCCGTCTCTCTCTGCCCCTCCCCCACTCAAGCTTTGTCTCTCAAAAGTAAATAAACATTTAAAAAAATTTTAAAAAGCTAAAGAAGACTCTTGCCAGCTTTAGGACACAGGAATGCCTTTTTTAAGGGCTGGGGATCCTCTCTTTGAAATGTAACCATCAAAAAGATAGAGCCTCTATCCTCCCTGACTTTTCTTAGGAGGGTAGGAGCCTAACTTCAGAGAGGCACCTAACTCCATATACAAAAACTACCCCATGTCATAAAGGTATGAGAAGTTTATTTTCCTTTGGATAAAGCTAATTAGCAAACATAGATGGCAAAAGTTAGGATAACAATGCATGGCAAATGGTGCTCTCAACTCCTCTGGGTTGAGAACTAGTTATTATTCATCCTAATAACATGTATACAATGGCCATATCCAGTTGGGTACATAAAAGGTTGAGATTCCTTTCTGTCTTTGTATTCTTTTAACGGGCTGCCTATGATGCATATCACATTCTGGTTTAATGATTATTCTAGAAGTCTATTTTCTTTTTCTTGTACCTTTGTGATGAGGTTTTCTGGGTTGCAAGAAATTTTTGTTTTTTGATTATATTTCTCCAACACATAGAAGTCACTTAATAGATGGTCTCAGAGAGCAAAAAAAAAAATTCCAATACCATCTTACTCTTAAAATATATTTGACTGCTAACTGAGGATACTACAAATTCTCAAGCTTTATTGTCTCAACTCCATCCCTATTTGGCCACTGACCTTGACAAGATTGAATTTTACCAGAGGCCTGTGCTTCTGTAAAAACAAAACAAAACAACCCACAAGGAGTAACAAAACACCCCATCCTTTAGTGTTAAGAAATGACTTGTTGCAAAAATCCACTGTTCCCCACATGACTTAGGTCAGACTTAAGGACACCTCTCTTGTTTACTTAAAACAAAGCTGGACATAGACCTTCCAAATTCCCATTCCTTCCCCCCAAAATGATTATTTGATGTGTTTTATTTCTACTGAGCAAATGGAACAAATTACTTTTCAATTTAAAATTTTTTACATTTATTTATTTTTGAGAGATAGAGTGAGATAGAGTGTGAGTGGGGAGGGGCAGAGAGAGAAGTAGACACAGAATCTGAAGCAGGCTCCAGGTTCTGAACAAATGTTCAGCACAGAGCCTGACATGGGGCTCGAACCCACGATCTGTGAGATCACGACTTGAGCCGAAGTCAGACACTTAACCAACTGAGCCACCCAGGTGCCCCAACAAATTACTTTTTAACCAAATTTTGATTAGGGTGCTCTCTTTCCCTCAGGTTTCTGAAGGTAGATTAACCTTCAGCCTGAGTAAGGACACATCACCTCCTTAATAACTGTACTGAGTGTAGGCTCACCTCAGAGTAAATCATTCTCTGATCCACTGTCCCATCAAGGAACCTGCATTTTCCCATTGCCTTCATCCCCCTTCCGACAGCAGGTAGTGTCTAGCTCTGTCTACTCCTCCTTACTAAAGAAAACCTCCTCTTGCCTCACCCTTGTGAGTATGGCCGATTTATTTCATCCTCAGAGGTTCTTTTTATTTCAAAAGCCCCCTGCCCTGTGGGAAGTAGTGCCTTTCTTCTGCCATAGGATATCCTTTTGAGTAAAGTCTCTTCTAAATCTGGATTTATTTGACAACATCTTCCTCAAATAATTCATGTTCCACCTTAAGAAGAAGCAAACAAACAAACAAAACTATTGTTGGATCTTCCTGTTGGATTGTCCTCTTTATTATGATACAGTGCCCTTCCTTCCTCATCTCTCCTTACAGTCTTTGTTTTAAAGTCTAGCTTGTCTCATAGAAGTATCGCTACTCCAGCTTTCTTGTGACATCTGTTTGCATGATAAATGTTCCTCCGTCACCCTTCTTTCGACCTGAAGGTGTCTTTAGGTCTAAAATGAGTCTCTTACTCTTGAATGCTGAGAACAAACTGAGGGCTGATGGGGGTGCGGGAGAAGGGAAGGGGGTGATGGGCATGAAGGAGGGCAGTTGTTGGGATGAGCACTGGGTGTTATATGGAAACCACTTGACAATAAACTAAGAAAAAGAAGTAAGTAAACATTGAAAATATTTTTAAAAAATTAAAAAATAAAACGAGTCTCTTATTGGCAGCTTATCAATGAGTCTTTTTTAAAAAATCTATTGGAACACCATATGTCTTTCAATTGGAGCATTTAATACAAAAATTTGTTGATTGATCTAGGTCAAAATGAAGGAATCTAATATGCATTTATTTGCAAAATAAAATGAAAATGTAATTGTCATTCAAATTTTGAAAATTCACTTTGATTGCTATGATCATTTTTGGGTTTTTTTTTGTTTTTTGAAACAAAAGTTTGTAAGAAAAGACAAATTAGTCAAATGGCTTTTCTGGATATGTCTTATCCAAATTGAAGGATTCCTACTTACAGTCAACTTCCCTGTAGCCATTATTGAATTTGTTCCATTTCTTTCATAGATGTATTGAATTTATTGAGTTGGTTGAACACTAAGTAATAGATAAATTCAATCTTATAAAACCAAATAAAAAAAACTAATTTGATTTCCAAGAAACTGATTCATTAATACATTTTCTAAATGTACGTAAATTCCTTGCTACAGAAAACCCATCGACCTATTTCATACTGAAAAGAGGTAGGATAACTTCAATATCAAAGAAAACATAGATAAGGAAGTATTTAGACAAGTGGTTCTCAAATTTTAACATCCATACAAATCACCTAGAGGGCTTATTAAAACACAGATTGCCGGAACTCACCCCTAGTTTCTGAGTCGGTAAGTTTAGGGGCTTGGGGCAGGTGGCTATCAATCTGCAATTTGAATAAGCTCCCTGTGTTGCCAAGGTTGATGGTTTGAATCCCATGCCATTGATTAGACCATTTCTTCTTTTATTCATTCATTCAAAAAACACTTATTGATTACCTATGTGTCCTAGGCACTGTTCTAGGTGCTGGAACACAGCATTGAAAGAAACAAACCTATCTGTACCTTCATAAATGTAAATTGAGGAAGATAAACAATAAACAGGATAAATAAGTAAAATATATGAGATGTGGGTGATAAGTGCTAAAGAGGAACAAATAAATATAGGTATGGAGATACATGTGTTGCAGTGGGTAAATCCTGCCATTTTAATAGGTCCAGCAGAGCCATTCTCCTTGATGAGTTGTTTTTGATTCAAACCTAAAAGACTTTCAACAAATGGTCCTGAAACAAGTAAAGATCTATATGCAAATAAATAGAGACAAAGATCTTAACAGTCTTCACAAAAATTAACCAAAGATGAGTCACACATCTAAATGTAAATGCTAAATGACTCAACACCTAAAAAATAGAAGAAAATCTAGAGGACCTTGGCTTTGGTGGTCACTTTATAGATACAATACCAAAGGCATGACACATAAAAGAAAGAAGTGATAAACCAAACTTTACTGAAATTAAAAACTTCTGCTCTGTAAAACACAATGTCAAGAGAATAAAAAGATAAGCCATAGACTGGGAAAAAACATTTGCAAAATACATATCTGATAAAGGATGCTTATTCAAAACATACAAAGAACTCTTAAAATTCGACAATAAAAAAACAAACAACCTGATTTTAAAACGCATCAAAGAACTTAACAGTTTACCAAGAAAGACATACAGATGGAAAATAAGCATATGAAAAGATGCTCCACGTTATACCTCATCATGGAATTATAAATTAAGAATTATAAATTATAATTTATAAATAAATTATAAATAATAAATTATTTATTAATTATAAATTAACAGTGAGATATCACTACATCCTAATTAGAATGGTCAAAATCTAAAGTCCAGAACACAGAAAACACTAAATGCTGGCAAGAATATGTAACAACATCACCTTTCATACATTGCTGAGAGAAATGCAAAATGATACAGCCACTTTGGAAGACAGTTTGATGGTTTCTTAGAAAAGTAAAAACATTCTGGGGCACCTGGTGGCTCAATCGGTCAAAGGTTCGACTCTTGATTTGGGCTCAGGTCATGATCTCATGGGTTCATGAGTTCGAGCCCTGCATCAGGCTCTGCACGGACAGATCAGAGCCTGCTTAGGATTCTCTCTCTCTCCCTCTCTCTCTCCCCCTCCAACCTTCTCAAAATAAAGAAATAAACTTTTGAAAAAAGTGAACATATTTATACCATATGATCCAGCAATTGCACTCCTTGGTATTTAGCCAAAAGAGCAAGAACACTCTAAGTGCAAATTAATCTGTATGTATAAAGTATTATTGGAAATTACTTATAACTTCCAAAACTTTCAAGCAACCAACATGTCCTTCAATAGGTAGTAGGTAAATAAACTATAGTACACCCAGACAATGGAACAGAGTACTGAAAAGAGATGAGTTATTAAGCCATGAAAAAGCAAGGAGGAACCTTAAATGCATATTACTAAATGGCAGAAGCCAATCTAAAAGGGAGGATGGATGAAAGGTGGAGCACTGAAGTTCTAGGGCAATGAAACCACGCTGTATGATACTACGATGGTTGGTATAAGTCACTACACATTGGTCCAAACCTACAGAATGTACAACACCAAAAATGAGCCCTACTGTAAACTACAGAATTTGGGTGATTATGATATGTCAATGTAGTTGTATCAATTGTAATAAATGTACCACACTGGGGTAGAATGCTGATAATAGGTGAGGATATGTCTGAGTGGGGGCAGGGAGAATATGAGAAATCTCTGTACCTTCTGTTCAACTTTGCTGTGAACCTAAAGCTGCTCTAAAAAATAAAGTTTATTAAAAAGAAAAAACTAAAGGAAACACGAGTGAAATACCTGTCTATAAAATATCTGAAGGAAGAGTACACCAAAACCCTGAGGCCAGAAGGAAATTGGCATGGTTAAAGAATTCTAGCGTGGTTTTGGTACAGTGACAAAGGGGAGAATAGTAAGAAATAAGGTCCCAGACATGGGGAGAGGCAGCAATCACAGATATGCTTAGGAGTACTTGGTATATATACTGTGAGTGCAATGTGAAAACTTTGGAGAGTTTTGAACACATTAAATCTAATTTATATTTTTAACAGGATTACCCTGACTGCAGTGTTGAGCATGGACACAAGAGAGGCAAGAGCAGAGGCAGGCAGACCAATGAGGAGGCCATTGTAATAATCATTTGCTGAAGTTTACTTTATTCCCCATAGACATGCGGCATGCTTCAAAATCAGTAGGCTAGCTTTGGCAGCACGTGCTTGATGGTACAGTTAACCTCTCACATAATGCTCAAGAGAGGACCAAAATATCAATGGCATAAAATATGTGCTCCTGTCATTGCAAATTTAATGAAAACATCAAAAAATACAAAAATATACTGAAGCTTATGTAAGCTTCAGATTATCTGTACCCAGAATTCAGCAAAAAGTCACAAGGCAATTGCTTCCTAAGCCTCTTTTGGTCTCCTGTAGAAGATAAAGACTGCAGCTCACTCCCCACACCCCTACCCTTCTACCACCTTCTAACTCTACTAAGCCAAGCTGAAGACATAAGCCAAAATGCCAATCAATATTATAGCCAAATTTCATTTTCATGGGACATTACTGTTCAACGTTATTGCTTTTTTATCTTTACCTGAGGAACAAATTCAAAATTTTTTTTCTAGCATAGCAAGAACACTCTAAGTGTAAATTAATCTGTATGTATAAAGCATTATCTTATGCTACAAAACAATGCCTCTAACAAATTTGAACACATCAGTTGCTTTTGTAATTTTTCATAGTCACAAGAGCCAGAATCATTCTTTGTCCTTTACAAATTCCTAACTACAACAAAGAATTTATCAGGGGAAATATCTACTTTAAGAATTAAACTATCTCTCGATATCTTCATCAACAAGCTTAACAATAAACTGGCTAAACTCAAGAATTGTCAGAAGAACTAGATAAAGTTTCTATAGAGGATTCTGCTTTGATAGTATTTTTTCCATTTCCAATGCACAAGCCTTCACTTATATTTCTGCCTATTACAGGAGACTTACTTTCCTAATATGAAACTTAGGGAAAGCAGACTTGTAACAAGACTATCTGTAACAAGTATAGGAATTCTACATATATATATATTCTCAAAAATATGTATGTATTCTCTATATATTCTATATTTTATATATATATGAAGTCTGATTATAGAATTTGATAATTATAAAGATAAACTGTATCTCCACATTTTGCTTAAATATTATAGCAGTTCATAGTTTTCTTTAGTTCACCTCTCAGTCCCTCTTNTTTCTTTAGTTAACCTCTCAGTCATTCTTCAGAATCCTACAGGATGCCTAGTTAAGTTTGAATTTCAGATAAACAGTGAATTTTCTTATAAGCATGCCCCAAATATTGTCTGAGACAATATTTATTCTTATTTCTATCAAAAAATCATTTTCTATCTGAAATTCTAAGTTATCTAGACATCTTCAGTTTTATGGGTAAATTTGGAAACACCACAAATGAGTAAGTTGCTCTCTCCATAATTTCATAGCCTTTGGTTTTGAACTTGATGGACAACAATGAATTTCTTTAAAGTACCCTCCCTCTTCTCCCCCTTCACTGGAGAATCCGGGTCAGTGGACTTTCTTCTTTACTCTTTCTCATAGAAGTTTCATTCAGTTCTTTGAAGAGTGAAAGGAACAGACTGGAGCTTAAAGACTTGAGGTTAAGGCCTCGAGCTGCCATTAATTTATTGTGACACCTATGAAGGCACCTTTTTATTTCCTATTCACTTCCGCTTTACAATAGATGAATTGGACTTGATTATTTCTCTAGATCCTTCCATTTCAAATATTTCCTGGATAAGAAATGCATCTGTCCCATTTCATGGGCTGCAGAAAAAATAGGAAACCTATACTAATTACTGTTTTATTATTTTAAGCCAACCAGTTACTATTGTAAACACGAAAATACATGAGAAACTACAGAGGCCTTGACTGCAATAGTCAACAATAAGAAAGCACATGGAGAGTATCATACACATATGACATATATCTCTCCCAGTTATGTAAGTGTATATAATTTATAATGAGAGAATATATATGCAGAGAGAATATCATATGTATTATATATATATTCCTCCCATATGTATAGTTCATAATTATATATAACTTATATAGACAGAATATATATGCAGAGATATAGAAATATAGACCCANAACATAAATTCTTTGTTTATAATGATAAAACACAAAATTTACCTTGTACTTGGTAGCAAAATAACCTATAATCTATTCTGCCAAATTTTAGCTTAAAAGCTATTTTCCTGAAAACTGCCAAAGGAATAAGTGTAGACAGTAAAAAAGACAACCAAAAAGTGACATCATTTAATCTCTGGATTAAAAAAAAAACCAAAGTTAATGAACTTACACTTGTTGGTTTCAAAACTTACTGAAAAGCCCCTTGAATAAACAGTCTGACTCCATTTTTTGATGCTTGTTAATGCCTTTTAAGCTTCATCCCTCTTTCCCTTTTGCCTCACATCTGGGCAAGCTGCTGAGAAAGCCTGTGCCCCCTCCTTCGGCAGGAACCAGTAGGAGAGTCAAATCACCAAGTTTCTGTTAACCCCATCCCCTAACTACAATAAAACACCCAAGGCAATCTGCTTTCCTTGTTTCAAGCCATTTTCAGATGAGCTTAGGACACCTGTCCTACTGTCCACAGAAAGTCTCCTAATGTGACAAATGAACTTTTCATTGTGTGAACTTTTCATTGTGTGTGTATGACATCCACTGTCTTGATATGTGAACCAAATCGGGCATATGGGTTCATCCTGTTTCTGTAGTGTGGTTACAATATTTACAATCAAGACAGTGTAGTATTTCATAAAGACTGGCATATAGATCAATGGAAAAGGCATTTGTGATCAACTGAATTTTGACAAGAAAGTAAAAGAAATTCAATAATAAAAGGATAGTCTTTCCAAAAAATACTGCAGGGAAAAGCAATTATCACATACAAAAAAATGAATTTAGACCCTTACACTATACCATAAAAAATGATGAAAAATGACTCAGCAACCTAAATGTAAGAACTAAAACTATAAAGCTTTTTTTTTGCAGATCATGGATTGGGGAAACAATTATTAGATATAACATCAAAGGCACAATACAAAGAAAAAGGAATTAATAACTTAAATTTTATCAAAATTTAAAAATGGTTAAAAACTTCAAAAGATACTACTAAGAAGATTTTTAAAAAATTAGCACAGACTGGGAAACAATATTCACAAGTTGTATATTTGATAAAGGATTTGCAACCGGAATATAGGAAGAACTCTTACAACTCAGTACTCGGAAGTCAAAAAACTCATTAGAAAACATCCAAAAATTTTGACGTAAATTTAACCAAAGAAAATAAACAAATGCTCAGACAACACATGAAAAGATGCTAAACATCATTAGTCATTAGAAAAATACAAATTAAAACTATGAGATACCACTTCATACCCATAAAATGGTTATCATAATGAAAAATACAGATGATACCTAATGTTGGCACTGATGTTGAGAAACTGGCACCTTCAGATGCTATCCATGGGAATGCAAAATAGTGTAGGTGCTTTGGAAAAGAGTGTGGCAATTTGTTGAAGTGGTATGTATATACCTACCATCTAATTAGCCATTCTACCAACAAAAATGAAAACATATGTCCAATAAGATTATATGAGAACATTCATAGCAGCATTATTTATAACAGTCAAAGAATAGGAACAATCCAACCATCTGTCAACTGGTAGATAAACAAAATGTGACATCCATTGTAAAAAACAAAACAGAAGCAAGATTGAGTTGCCCACACTAAGTCCCACGTTACCAAAATGAGAATTATAGTTCTCACTCTCTCAGAAATGGAATCTTAAGCCAGTCAATCAATCACAAGTCACATGATGAGCATTACTTAGATGATCTGCCTGATAGACCCCAGCAATCCCTTAAAGGAAAGTAACCTTGCAGTAATCAACCCTTTTTTTTTTCCCAAGTGAAACTCCCTTGCAGGATGTATGTATAGTTCCTTGAGAGTGCCCATCTTCTAGAATGAATGTTTCCCCAATCAAATTGTTTTGTTTTTGCAAATAAACTCTTAAAGCTTTTAATCTGCCTCAGTTTATCTTTTAACAGTCTGGTGTCAGAAGAGCAAATCAAAAGAGAACCCCCCTCTCTGGGGACCCCAGGAGGACCAAGCAACCAGGTACCTGTTGAGTCCCTTGAGCTCACTCAAAAAGTGATGGCTGAGTCACTCTCTAATCTTAGTTCCATAGCTTTTGCATTATGAGCATTTCTTTTTCTGGGTTGGATCTGACTTAGAACCTGAACTGGATCTTGGTTGGACTGGGTCTGTGTCGGACTAGGTCGGACTTGAGTTTGCTGTGTCCAGTGTGAGGCCTTGGGTGAGTAAAATTTTGTTTTAAAGCTAAAAAAACAGATTGCCCTTGGGGCGCCTGGGTGGCTTAGTCGGTTAAGCGTCCGACTTTCGCTTAGGTCATGATCTCGCGGTTCGTGGGTTCGAGCCCCGCATCGGGCTCTGTGCTTTCTGCCAGCTCAGAGCCTGGAGCCTGTTTTAGAGTCTGTGTCTCCCTCTCTCTCTGACCCTCCCCTGCTCACGCTGTCTCTCTCTCTCTCTCTCTCTCCTAGAAATAAATAAAAAAACCATTAAAAAAAAAAACAGTTTGCCCTTACCAAGGGTAATTGTGAATTACAGTGGCCACCACAGTGTAGAACATTTAACCTAGATGACCTTATGCATTTATGAGGTGCCCTACAGAAAAAGAGGGCTCACCCAAGCATTCACCAGAAAGGGTAGAGGGAAAATTATTTTACTCCTCTGTAGTTTCTAATGACCGAGATGAGACCTGCTAGAACACTCCTCTCATTTTGTACAGCTCCTCAGTGCTCTTTTCTATCTGCTAGATTGGATACTATGTGATACAAATCAATATTTGCTCAAATAAACTCCTAAAATTTTTCATGTGCCATGTTATGTTTTAATGCCACACAATGAATGCAATACCACTCAGCAATGAAGAGGAGTAAATGACTGGTAACATGTCACAACATGGATGAATCTCAGAAACATTAAGGTAAGTCAAAGAGGCCAAATGCAAAAGACTTTATATTTAATATTCTGTTATTTGTATGAAATATCCAGAAAAAGTGAATTTACAAACAAGGAAAACAATGATCGTTTCCCTGAGGTGGGGGTTAGGGATGAAGACTGACTGCAAAGGGGCACAAAGGAGCTTTTAAGGATGACGGAAATGTTCTAGAATTAGATTACAGTGGAAGCTGCCAAAGTCTGTAAATTTAGTAAAATTTAACCTAGTGGACAGTGAAGATAGTTGAATTTTACAGTGTAAACTATAACTCAACACAGCTTTAAAAATATACTAGAGACAAGTTTCATTAATGGATCTATATTCAAAACTTATAAATAAAACATAAGAAAACAGAATCCAGGGGTGCCTGGGTGGCTCAGTTGGTTAAGCATCCGACTTCGGCTCAGGTCGTGATCTGATGGTTTGTGGGTTCAAGCCTCGCATCGGGCTCTGTGCTGACCACTAGCTCAGAGCCTGGAGCCTGTTTCACATTCTGTATCTCCCTCTCTCTGACCCTCCCCTGCTCATGCTCTCTCTCTCTCTCTCTCTCAGAAATAAATAAAAAAATATATATATATTAAAAAAAAAGAAAACAGAATCCAGTAGTGATAAAAATAATAACTGACCAATATTCAATATAGCAATAGAAACACTGAAAGGTTAATACCATATAATCATATAAATGGATGCTGAAAATTGACAAAATTCATCAGTCATTCCAAACGTAAAATAAAAATCTAATGTTAGAATTAAAAACTGAAATATTACATGTAGACTGTTTCACACAAACCAATGGTAGTTAGCTTTCCAACTTGTAGGGATAAAACAAAGTTATTTCATTAAAATTAAGATCAAAACAGCTATCCTTATAATCATCACAATAATTCAATATTTATTAGAGACTCTAATTCAGTTGACCAAAAAATAATATTAGAATACAAGTATTTAAATGTTGGAAAATAGTGACAAAATGTTTTCAGATATGTCTGTGAATCAAGAAAATACAAAATAATTCCAATGTGAATGGCATTAAAAACAATAAAAGAGGGGCGCCTGGGTGGCTTAGTCGGTTAAGGGTCCGACTTTCGCTTAGGTCATGATCTCGCGGTTCGTGGGTTCGAGCCCCGCATCGGGCTCTCTGCTGTCAGCGCAGAGCCTGTCTCAGACCCTCTGTCTTCCTCTCTCTTTGTCCCTCCCCCTCCGCTCTCAGAAATAAATAAACATTAAAAAAAAAAAAAAACAATAAAAGATGGGACACCTGTGTGGCTCAGTCAGTAGAATGTCCAGCTTCAGCTCAGGTCATGATCTTGAAGTTTGTGAGTTTGAACCCCGCATCGGGCTCTCTGCTGTCAGCGCAGAGCCTGTCTCAGACCCTCTGTCTTCCTCTCTCTTTGTCCCTCCCCCTCCGCTCTCAGAAATAAATAAACATTAAAAAAAAAAAAGAAAGAAGAGAATATGAAAAAACTGAGTACAAAATAAATATAGAAAAGTCCATTATTTCTCTCTGTTAGCAATAACAAGTAAGAAATGGAGATACAAAAAAATGTCACTCATATGTAGCAAAAATCATAAACTACATAGTCATAACTTTAATGAAAAGGCACATAATCTTTTTAACTCTTTACAACCTAAGAAAACTGTAAAATCATATTGAAAGACAAAAAACTTGAGAAACCTACTAATAGTTTTTCTGAAATTTATAAATTTAATGTCATTTCATTCAGAGTCCCAATTTTGTTTTTATTTTTAGCTGGATGAAAAATAATTTTAAAGGTCATAAGGAAAATGAAATATCTGAATAGCTAAAAATTTTTTGGAGGAAAAGAGAGCGTAGGGACCTTTTTAAAAGAAGGTCCTTACTCAATTTTAAAAAAAATATTAGTGGGGCACCTGGGTGGCTCAGTCAGTTGAGCATCCGACTTGGGCTCAGGTCATGATCTCACAGTCGTGGGTTCGAGCCCCACGTCGTGCTCTGTGCTGACAGCTAGCTCAGAGCCTGGAGCCTGCTTCAGATTCTGTATCTCACTCTCTCTCTGACACTCTCCTGCTCACACTGTCTCTCTCTCTCTCTCAAAAATAAAACATTGTTTAAAAGTTTTAAAAAAATAAAAGAAACAGTAGTATGATACTATAATTAAATCATTAGCAAAAGAGACTGACACTTGTATAGACCAATAGATCAATAGAACATGGTGGCACAAAAATTCCAAAAATATAAGAGAACTTATTACATGAGAGATGTGGTGTTTTACCTCAGGGGGATAAATGCAACTTATTTAATAAATGGTGTGATAGAATGCTACTTCATACTATATACAAATTTTAGGATTAAATATTTTAGGGTAAAAAGAAATACAAAAAATTTATATCATGAATATTGAAGTGACCATTCATACATCCTTGGTATGGGAAACAATTTCTTGAGAAATGAAATTCTGACACAAGATGCCACTGATCAGATAAGAGATTTTTTTAATGTGTATTTATTTTTGAGAGATAGATAGACAAAGTACAAGCAGGGGGAAGAAAAGAGAGAGAGAGGGAGACAGAGAATCCGAAGCAGGCTCCCGGCTCTGAGGTGTCAGCACAGAGCCCAACACAGGGCTCGAACTCACAAACCACAAAATAACCTGAGCCGAAGTTAGATACTTAAGTGACTGAGCCACCCAGGTGACACTACATAAGAGATTTTTAATTTAAATTCTGACCAAAGATAAGAGACAAATAACAGACTGTGAGGGTGAAAAAATGCAGCCCATATGGCAATCAAAGATTACCACCTCTAATACACAAAGAGTTCCCATAAGTTTAGTAAAATAAAAAACAGAAAAGATTACAACTAGCTAATATTGAAAAAAAGGAAATTCAAAAGCCAGTGAATATGTGAAAACTTACTCAGTATCACTAATAGTCAGGGAGATGTAAATTATAATAAAGAAATCATCATAATGCATCAGATGTTCAACAACATAAGAAAATGATAATATTCACTAGTGAACAACAAAAGAAGAAATTGGCACTCATACACTGCTGACAAGAGTATGAAGTGCTATTTTTAGAAATAACCTGACAATATCTACTGAAACTAAAAAATAGAATATTCAACAAATTGATTTTGGGGGGCTCTATCCTACACAGAGATGTACAAGGAAGTTTAGTCAGTAGACTTGCTTTAACTCCAGGGTTAGGTTATTAGTAAGTAAGTGAGGTTCAATTTCTATCTACAAAAGTACTTTCAAATAATACCATAAATTTCTCATAAAAATAGTTTACAGAACTAGGAAGAGAGAGATGTTCACAATAAAAGGTAGGTAGAACTGAATCCAACTAAGAGTAACAGATCTGTCTACAGACAAGTCTTCACTCTTTGTTTCAGCGCATATGATCATTGAATACGGGGGCAAGTGAAATGACCCGCCACGTTTAAATCTTTTCTCTCCCACCTTAACAGAGATCAAAGTTAACATCATCAATAATGGGAACAGAGGACATCATGCCATCCTGTGTCTCCCAAGGTAATGCACTGTACAGGACCCAGCATTATGTATGCAGTGCTCTAGCCAAAGATGCATAACCTGAATCTAATCATGAGGGGGGAAAAAAACAAAAACAAAAACAAAAAAATCCAGCTTGGGTGGCATTCTACACAACAACAGATCTTTACTCTTCAAAATGTAGTGCCACAAAGGATGAATAAATGCTTAAGTGTTATTTCAGATTAAGGAAACTAAAAGAACATGACAAAGAAACTAAAAGGTTATGATAATTGAATGTACTTTGTGATCCTGGATTGGATCTTAGATTTTTGAAAAACTGCTGTAAGCAATATTGAGACAGTGGTGAAATGTAAGTGCTGTATATTACATACCTGTTTTATATCAATGTTTAATTCCCTACATTTGATCAGCATGTCATGGTGACTACTAAGTATTCTTAGCAGATGCAGTAGGAAATATTCAGGAGTGAAAGAGGCACCTACTTGCTGAAGTATTTTACAGTCTGCCACTTACTTTCAAGTAGTTCAGAAAAAGCTATGTAAATACACACAGTAAAGATTAGTAAATCTAGGTAAAAGCTGTATAATGCATTGTTCATATCTGGCAAAGTTTTATAGTTTCAAACTGTTATCCAAACAAAAAGTTAGAAAAACAAAGTGGATAGTATGTAGTACCTCAAATTGTGCTAAGTGGGTGTCATAGCTCTCCAGAATAACAGAACCAATAGATACATATGCAATGATGGGGGCTGGGGTGGGGTGGGGGGGTAGAGAAGAGAGAGAGAGAGAGAGAGATTAAGGAATTGGCTGATGTAATTGTGGGGGCTGGCAAGTCTGAAATTCCTTAAGCAGGCTGGCAGGCTGGAAACTCAGTACAGAGTTGATGTTGCCAATTTGAGTCTGAAATCTACAGGTTAGAAATTCAGGCAGGGTTTCTATGTTGCAGTCTGGAGGCAGAATTCTTTCTCTTCAGGAAGCCTCACTCTTTGCTCTTAAGCCTTTGAATTCCTGAATGAGGCACACCCACATCATGGAAAGTAACTGCTTTCNCCCATCACGTAGGGCTAAAAGCGTAAGATATAATATATTTAAGAAAATTATTTTTTAAAAAATAAAATTATTCCGTTTGTAGCATAAACGCATGATGTTTGTATTGTTAAAATCTCTTCTCTATTACACACATTCATTCTCTCTCTCTCTCTCTCTCTCTCACACACACACACACACACACACACACACACACTGCCAAAAGACAAGGATCAAATCTACTCAGTCTGGGGCAGCTGGGTGCCTTAGCTGGTTAAGTGTCTGACTCTTAGTTTTGGCTCAGGTCATGATCTTGCAGATTGTGAGTTCAAACCCCACATCAGGCTCTGTGCTGACAGTGCAGAGACTACTTGGGATTCTCTCTCTCCCTTTCTCTATCTCTCCCAGTCTCTCTCTCTTTCTCTCTCTCTCTCTCTCCCCCCCTCCCTCCCTCTTTCTGAATAAATGAATAAACTTAAAAACAAAATCTACTCAGGTGACTGTGCTGAGTGAAGGAAATCTGCATTACCAAGGAATGCTGGCAGCACTGTCCACAGAAGCAACCAATATCCAGTGTCATCTAGGACAATCTACCTTGACCAATAGCTGGATCAGTCCAGCAAAGCGACAGGGCATTCCGCTTGACAAAGTCCTAATCTCCAAGTTCATTTCTCCAGCTCTCCCAGAGATTCTGTGAACTACCATCCTAAATATAATTTTTTTCAGCTCTTGAATCAGCAAGTCATCTTCTGTTGCTTGCAGCTAAGAACACTGACTGATTCAGAATGTCATATCAAGAAAAAGGTGCTAACTTTTGACTTTGCCTAAGGGATGAAGATAGGGCATAGCAGTGAGGATCCTATTATTATAAAATGGTAAGTTGGTAAACCTTGCTATTTGGCTGCAAAGTGCTTATAAGCCTTGTATAATCAAAGAAAAACAGGATGACCTTGAGAATTCTGCATGAAGTGAGACACTTCTTACTGTCTAGAGTGATGCCTCTTGTAAAGAAAGGCACCAGCTTAGGCTGAGGGCAACCCCAGTTGATAGCTGAGGCGGAGGATTCATATTTAGCAGAATATAAACCTGGGACAAGGAAAAAGCCAAAGCTCCCAAGAACTTCCTACAGGCATGTAGTGGGTTCTCTTCTTCAAACGGAAGTCAGTGGAGTCTGCTGGCAAAAATCAGATGGTGAAAGGCTATGGTTTTAAATTTCTTTAATGCTAAAGCTAGTAAACTGAGGGACCTGTGGCCAGACATCCCAAGTTCCCAAACTCAAAGGTCTCTTTCCTGATCATTAACCAGTGGAACCATTTAAAAGGAAATATATTAAATTTCAAGGGATCAGTACTGCCAGAGCAACCTCAAATCTAGGCTGTAACAATTTGCAACCATTCAAACCCAAAGCAATCCACAGGTCCCTAAATTTCCACTTCTGGAAAACATTGGTAGAGTTATGCATATGCTCGCAAGGTGATTCCTCTTACTTTTTAAAGTTTATTCATTTATTTTGAGGGAGAGAGAGAGAGTGGGAGCGGCAGAGGGAGAGGGAGAGGAACAGAGAGAGAATCCCAAACAGGCTTTATACTGTCAGCACAGACCTCACTAACTGTGAGATCATGACCGGAGTCGAAACCAAGAGTCAGATCCTTAACTGACTGAGCCACCCAGGGGCCCCGAAAAG
>NW_027527813.1:275754-285982 GCF_008692635.1 Crocuta crocuta
ATATATATGCACATATATATACATATACATATAAAGGCAGGGAAGTCTGCCTCAGAAAACAGAACCAAATGCTTGTGGATTGCTGACCAAAAGCAAACAAAATACTACACTGCTTGAGGAAAGTAACCTCACTTCTCTATCCAGTAGTATGTGATATCTGGGTTGTTTCCCCATCTTCCCTTTCACAAATAGAAGTTTTTATTGTAGTTACACCATTCATTTATCACTATGGTAAACTGAGTGCATTGAAATAAATAACACATGTCTCTATAGTTCCCTGGACTGTGAGGAGTTTCAGGAACAGTTGGTGGAGAGGATTGCCCATCACCTGGAGACCCTAGACTTCAAGTCCAGTTGAGTATATGGATGACACTTAGACTTACTTTCCCTTTTATCAAAGAATGACTTTACAGAGATATAGCTATTTATTAAAGCCTATTTAGGATGACACTTGAAAATAGACATTGAGTAGGCAAGTAATGATATCGGCCACATGTATAGAGCATCAGGCCAACTTAAGAGAGACAGAGATATATACTATATATGTATATACATATGTACATATTTTTTCACATATACATAAAGTCTAGAGAACAATGTGGACAGGCACATACCAGGCTATAAACATTAGTTACCTCAAAAGGGTAAGACCAGGGCCTGGGTTGGAGAGGTTACTTACTTTTTTAAATACATATTTGTATTTTTCAATTTTTATAATATGCATATGATACATTTATAATCCTAAATAATTAGAAAAGTATCAAATGTCTTTAATAAGCAACAAAAGTTACAGTTAAATGACAAAGGAACTCCAAATATCCAGTCAGAACTGTGGAAGATAAAAATAAAAAGGCATATTAGCATGCATGTTCTACACTCTCTATGAAATGAAAGTACGTGCTTTAAATAAAAACAGAAACATGGCCAGCATACTGACAACTTTCAACAAATGTAGAATCTGCCTGCTAGCAATTAAAATTAAAAATCTAAACTGTCACAAGTGATTTCCAAATACATCTCAAGGCTTTCCTTCTTTTTTTAAAATTTTTTGAAATTTTCATTTACTATTTGGGAGAAAGAGAGAGATGAGCACAAGTGGGAGAGGGGCAGAGAGAGAGGGAGACACAGAATCCCAAGCAGGCTCCAGACTCCGAGCTGTCATCACAGAGCCCAATGCGGGGCTTGAACCCACGAATGGTGAGATCATAACCTGAGCCAAAGTCAGACACTCAACCGATTTAGTCACCCACGTGTCCTAAGACGTTCCTTCTTGATTTCAAACTCTGTGCTTAATCTCTATATTTGCCTTCTGGACCTCCCTTTTTTTTGGCAAAAGCATCCAGCAGCAACAGAAAACATTGTTTTGGGTACTTAAGCCTAACACAATAATTTCAAATAGATCTAATGTTGGTGAAAGAGGAAGAAAGCCACTATTCTCTGCCATCTTTTTATCTGGCTTCAGAAACAAAAACAGCTACTTTACCCTTCAAATCGAAGTACGGTTCCAAAGATGCACATCTCAGGTGAATCAGTTCTGGAAAACAGCAACTTTCTCCTCACATGAGGCCCGACAACACTGACTCCATCTTTGGCCCTCCATCCTCTTCATGCAGTGACCTCGCTGGGGCTGTGTTCCAGGCCCCGCACAGGTTAACATATGCCCTCACCGGAACTCAGGAAGGCTTGTCCTGATCTTGCCTAAAGTGCTTCCCAGAAGACTCCACTTGAGATAACTACCCTTTGACCTCATCACAACGCCTACCCCACTGCCCCGCTTTATAAAGGCTGTGTCAAGGTTTGCTGGAGAAAAGGGCAGAGAATAGCTGCGTAGTGCCTAGATCATTCGTTTGCCCCATCCTTCCTCCTGTCAGTAAGTTACCCTGAATAAAACTGTGAACAGCTTGCATCATGTTTAGGTCTCAGTGTCTTCTCAGTATAGAGAATACGAACCCTCCTCCACCTTCTAACACTCCTCCTTAAGGGCTAGACAGGTGATATTTGCCTCCAGCTTCTGTTTTAACAGCTGAGGTTTGTTTGCTTTTCAATATTAGTACAGTAGGAGAGAAAAATGAAGGCCTCAGATACTCTGGTTGCAGCAGTCCAGGTATAGATGGGGTAGCCGAGAATGTGCCTGATTTTCTGTAACAAAAAGTGAGTCTAAAAGTGCTTTCTTTGCCTTTGTAAATACTTCCTTCGTAAAGCAAATCATTTCATATTGCAAATGAAAGACAGTTTAAGATGCCAGGGAAGTGCTTCATCTTTGTAAAGGAAAAGCACTTTCTGCCCAAATGTGCCCCGTTGCAACCCCCGGCAGGAAATGACCAGGTTACCAGAACAGAAAGGTCAGGGAAGAAAGAAAACACCTCGTATGCAATCAATCACCAATTACAGTTGGCCAGCAGGAGAACAGATATGAAATGAATTTCTTTTGATTGGGTTTCTCTGTGTCTAAGCCAGTGAGCATACATGCCTCTAAATGAATAAATAAACCCCCTGCTATATGGATATAGAGATGAATAGACAGATGAATATATAGATGAATATATAGGATCTATTAAAAGATCCTTTCATAAAGGTTTGTATTTTTTTCCAGATGAGCCAAATTTCATTCTCTGGGTTGTGTTTCAAAGTTGGGTTTTTATTTTCTTCTGTTGCCATCATTTCAGCATGTGTGAAGCTTATTTCCCTTGATGGGACCTTATTTCCAATGTCTGATGAACTCATCACGGGGGAAAATCTAAAATCGTTTCGAGATTGCCAAAAGAAGGAGGACTTAACAACATATTTGCAAGTATATATTGCAACGCAAGTATATTTAGCTACCATTTTTTTTTAAACAGGCTTGATTTATTGTAGTAAGAGATAAGTTTGTCTTCTCTAAGTCTTGGATCCAGCCGAGCCAGTCCGATAACAAGAAGTAAGGTTTTATTTAATGAAACAATTTTTTGTAAAGGCTAACCCTTGATTAATAGCACGCCTTACTGAAAGGCTACTCCAGGATTACCCGGAACACAGAGGAAGGTGTTACCCGGGAGAAGAGAAATGCAGACCTGTAGCCAAACCTTTTTATAACCTTACCATTGCAACAATGATGAGAAAGAGCCTTCTCATCCCTTTGCCCCAGTACTAGATCTATGTCTGCAATAATACTCCGTCAGAGCCCTTTCACACACCCCCACATGGACTACACAGCCACAGGATTTCGGAAAAGATTTTGGCTGAGATACAGACCGGCTATTGTTTTAGAAGTTATACATTTATTTCAGTACGTGCTAAAAACACATAAAATATTAAAAATAAATAAAATGAGCATGTGGCCACGTGGATATTTTTGTTTAGGATAGATATTTAATTGTGTAAAATAAGTCAGTCAATATAAAGAAAAATATCAACAATTTGTGCCTTAAGATGTGGCACACAAATATAAAGGTGATAATCAAGTGGTTCAGATTGAGGAAATCATGACCAGAGTTGCATACCCTCTGTCCTGAGGCCTCCAGACACCTCTGACATTACGCAGTCTCCAGTAATATTGAGGCATCTTCTCTGACACCTCATAAAACTGTTTTTCCTTACCTTGCTGACCTCAGGCAGGTTGAATGGATCCTGTGTCTGATTCTGTGACTTGCTCTGTCATCTCTGTTACTTAACTCCTCTGAAGTTCCATTACTTTGTTAGCAAAATAAACATAATTCCAGAAAGTAGAATAGAAGTTGCCAGGCCCTAGAGGGTAGGGGAAATATGGAGAGGTTGTAAAAAGGTACAAACTTAAAAAAAAAATAATACTATGATAGGGAAAGATAGGATGCATTAAGCAGAAAGGGAGAGGCTAAGGTCCCTGAGGGGTGGGGGGAGGGGACACGTATTTTGGAACAATGCTGGGAGCATCTGATCATAGCAAACTCCCACAGGAATAAGGTTCCTCTTGAGAATGTAGCAGATCCACCTACTCACACTCAGATTCCCTTTGGGAATTAGGCAAAAGACTTGACTAAAACTAAGTAAACCATAAACTCTAAGACCCACGAGGAAAGGTATGGCCTAAGACCACCCCTCATACAATGGAAATGAGCCAATGAAGAAGGAATGACCAGCCATTTAGAGTTACTAGCCAGTAAGGGTAGAACCTGACAAGAAACAAGGGGAAAGAAAAGAGGCCAACCAAAGCTCTATAAAATGAAGTCTCTTGCCTATAGTCTGCAGGCATTCACTTACAAATACCCCCTCTCTATAAAAGAGCTTTCACACTATTCTTACTTTCCGATCTTATGCTCTGATAGACTTTTGCCTGCGGCTCATTTTATGTGTGTCCACCTCTTCATTCTTCGACGTGGTGAGACAACGAATCCCAGGTACTGAGGTGAAACAAAAAACAATCCTGCAACAACAATCCCAATGCTAACCTCACGGTCAATGTGGTAATGTGAAAATATAGCAGTATAGGTAGAGTAAGTACAGTTTCTGTATATAATGGTCAATGAGGCAATCTTTCAGTGTGCCAGGGGTTGAGGGGGTTTTTGCAAAAGCCTTTATTCCATTTACTAGGGATAAATAACACGTTCTCCCAGTCTACCCCTTTCCAGTTTGTTCAGGGAATGATGACTGAGATTATCTTTAAGTCTTATATCACAATCAAAAACTCGCAAATGAATTACTTCCACTTCTGGAAAGGTGGAGTACATAGACTTTTCCATATTCCTTCCACTAGGCATACATAAAATCCCTGGGTGTGTTATAAGACTGAAAGGTGGACAGAAAGCAGACTGGCTTGGTACCTCAAGATCTAGGAAACACCCTGTGATCCTACAGGTTATATCCCAGACACACAGTTTAAGAAACTGGCAAGTGGCAAATGCCATTGGGCACAGAAAAAAACAACCCCCCGTCTAAAACAAAAAAATTCTCTTCTGTCTAGCCAAAGAACCAGGAAAAAGGCAGCCTAACAAGACTTAAATCTTTTAGATAATAACCATTCTACTTTGTAAGGTGGACAGGATCACTGCTAGGTGGTAGCAAGACCTGGTCCCAATGCAGGATCACTGCAGATCATTTAGGGGACCCGGACTTCCACCCCACATCCATTAGGAATGGCATGGTTTCAGAAGAGTGGAGGTAAAGAAATTTAACCAACCCTCCAGTGATAATGGTGTAATCAGAATAAGAATCCCAGTGGGGTTTCTGTAGAATTTAGCAGCTCATTTTAAAATTCATATAGAGGGACACCTGGATGGCTCAGTCAGTTAAGCATTTGACTTCGACTCAGGTCATGATCTCGCGGCTTGTGAGCAGCTTGTGAGTTCGAGGCGTGCATTGGGCTCTGTGCTGACAGCTTGGAGCCTGGAGCCTGTTTGGATTCTGTGTCTCCCTCTCTCTCTGCGCCGCCCCCCCCAACTCGTGCTCTGTCTCCCTTGTTCTCAAAAATAAATAAAACATTAAAAATTTTTAATTCATATAGAAATATAAGGACCTAAAATAGGAAAACATCTTTTAAAGTTGTTGCAGTAATTAACAACCTGATTTTAAGACTTATAATCAAGCTTCAGTAATTTAGACAGTGTGATACCAGATAAAGATAGAAAATTAGATCAGTGGAGGATAATAAAGAATACAGAAATAGGTATATACTGACAAATAGTTTTTCACAAAGATTCAGAAGCAGTTCAGTGGAGAAAATCTTTGTGTTCTGGGAGTAAACAGTCATTTCACTGACATAATACTAAAAGCATGATCCCTGAATGAAAGAATCTCTTGAGAGTTAAACATTTATGCTCTTCAAAAAGACCTTATTAAGAGTCAAGTCAGATTGGACAAAATATTTGAAAGTCACACATGTGATAAAAGACTTACATGTCAAATATAAAAGAACTCTCAAATTCAATTAAAAAAGAAGGCAAATAATCTTTAAAAATGTGCATGTGATTTGAACAAATATTTCTCCACAGAAGATATACAAATGGCAGATAATCACATGAAAAGCCACTCAAAATGGTCAAACATTAGAGAACTGCAAAATTAAAGCACAGTGGGATCCATCCACACCCTTATAAGAATGTCTAAAGTTAAAAAGAAAAAAAGGCACACCTGGGTTCCTCAGTCGGTTGACTGGTTGACTGTCTGACTTCAGCTCAGGTTATAATCTCACAGTTTGCAAATTCAAGCCCAGCCTGGGGCTCTGTTCTGATAGCTAGGAGTTTGGAGCCTGCTTTAGATTCTGCCTCTCTCTCTGTTTCCCTCTCTCTGCCACTCCCCTGCTCATGCTCTCTCTCTCTCAAAAATAAATACTTATTTTAAAAAATTTAAAACAGAAAAGACTAATCTTATAAAGTGTTGGCAAGCATGTGGAGGAACCAGAACTCATACCCTGCTAGGAGGAACGCAAAAGAGCCCAACCACTGTGGGAAAAAACTTGATTTTTTTTTTGAGAAAGATAAACTTACACCTAACATATGACTTAAGCATCTCACTCCTAGAGAAATGAAAATATATGTCCATACAAAGGCTTGGACATGAATGTTCATAGCATTTGTTTTCAAGTTTGTAATAGCCCCAAACTGGAAACATCTCAAAGACATAACCACAGATGAATGGATAAACACTTTGTGCTAATTGGTACAATGGGATACTAATTTGCAATAAAAAGAAATGAATAATTGATACATGCAATAAAAAAATATTCATAATTCGAAACAGAGTGAACAATTACTCCGAGTGAACCCAGCCAGACAATAAAGACAAATTGTATTATCCCATTCATATAAAAACCTATAAAATACAAGTAATCTACAGTGACAGAAAAATCAATGGTTGCCTGGGGAGGCAGTAGAGATGAGTGCAGTAGGAAGAAGAGAGAAGGGGCAAAGGGCCTTGAACGTTGACTCTCCTGTGCACAGTGACGACTTCGTGTGTAGCTACATATGTCAAGCTTATCAAAATGTGCACTTAAGTATATACTTCCCATTGTATGTCGGTTAAACCACAATAAAGCTATTTAAAAATGCTTTTTAAAAAATCCCAATAGTAAGATTGCACCTCAAATTAATTATCAGGATCTCTGGGGATGAGACCATTCCAGAAAAGGTTTTAAGCCTTCCCAGGTGACTCCAATGAGCAGCTAATGTTGAGAACCACGGTCATACAGAAAGACTCTAGGAAATAATCAAGGGAGAATGCCATCAGCTGTGAGGATACACTCAAAGGGAAATTAAGAAGAATCCACACGATCTGACTAGGAATCAGTTAACCTTACAGAGAAGAGATACAAGTCAAAAAAAGCTCTGACTCATTAGGTGGACAACATTAGCTACTCTGAGTTCAACTAATTCTTTATTCTGAAAATTACACAGAAAACCTTTGGGCAAGACTCTACCAGGAGGATTCTATTGACTCTCTGACAGAGTGATGAATGACTTAGGTTCTATAACAAATTTGTGGAGCAGAAAACATACACATATATACACTTTGTTTCTATTTTAAGTTTTCCCAGGGAACTCTTACAAGAAAGGAAAATCATGGCTTAAGATTAAACCAGTTCCTTTACAACATAATGTAAGTTGACACAACTTTTATTTTTCAATTAAAAAAATCAAAGCAAAAAGTAAACATCTTCATTTCTCTTATTTTTTATGAGACATAGAAAACAATACAAACACAAATACTTTCTATTGAAAAACCTTGGCATTTTGAAGGATGATGAATGTTACTCAGACATGCAGGAAGAATACCAGGCTTTTTACCTGTAATCTCTGAGCTTCAGAAAAATGTAGACAATTTAAACATCACATGCATATGTAAATTTTGGAAGAGAGAGAGGACAGAGCTTTTATCCACAAAGACATTGCTGACCTAAAAGGTAAAGAAGAGTTACCTCAAAACAAGCATCTTTAAGCTGATTTTTACTCAACAGACTCTATTCTTCCATTAAGAAACCATTTCCCTAGAGTCTGGAGGCTAGGGTTTAAGTTTATAAGAATGCTTTTGTAGCAAATTCACTGCTATATTAAACCAAACCCACTGAACAGCTCCTATTACGTAGTTGTAAAAATTCCAGTTAACATAGCAAACCTTTTAGCCTCAATGGAGAGAGAAGTATTTAGGGATGATGACAAATCATCAGCTATTCTTACTAAGCACTTCCTGTGTATAGTTCTCTGCTGGAGGAAAGCCAGGAATCACAAAATTGGAAATTTTCTAACCAATTGTACCGGAGCAAGTGTATTAAAAGCCTTTGTCAACCATTTCTCCCACAAGGCCAATTCCTCTCTCAAGTAAATGGAAAATACACCACAATGAAGACCATAGAACCAGGTTTTATTTTTTATATATTTTTATTTTTTAAAATTTATTTTGAGAAAGAGAGAAGGTGGGGCGTGGGTATTAGAGAGAGAAGGAGAGAGAATCCAAAACAGGCTCTACGCTGTCAGCACAGAGCCAACTGCAGAGCTCAAACTCACAAATGGTGGGATCATAAACTGAGCTAAAGTTAGACAGTTAACCAACTGAGCCACCCGGGTGCCTCTAGAACCATGTTTTTAAAGTGTATTGCTTTGATTCCACAAAGCACAGGGGAATCAGAGGCAAGTATCTTTAGACGGAATATGAGTGCTGAGGTCACAGAGATGTTCAGCTAGTAAGAAAACAAAAACTCAAGAGTGTAGGAGGAGCAAAGCAGATGAACATAGGGGAAGGGGGAAAAAAAAGAGAGGGAGGCAAGACACAAGAGACTCTTAACTACCGAGAACCATTGAGGGTTGCCAGAGGGGTGTTGGTGGGGGATGGGCTAGATGGATGACGGATATTAAGGAGGGCACTTGTTGTGGTGAGCACTGGCTGTTATATGTAAGTGATGAATCACTAAATTCTACTCCTGAAACCAATGTTACACTATATATTAACTAACCAGAATTTAAATAAAAACTTCAGACAAACAAACAAAAAAGAATTTAGGAAGAGAGTTGAAAAGGTTGATCCAAAAAAAAAAAAAGCTAATACAGGTTTGAAGGAAAACATGAAAATGCAGTATTTTCAGAACTGTCATGCCTTTCATCCATACAATTCACAGGAGGAGAAATTTACAAAATATTTTTCATCCCCCAGCAACACAGATTCTTTCCACATAGGAAACATCCCAGGTCCCAAAGTCAAGCTCCCATTTAGTGTTCTAGTCATAGCAGCCTCCATAACATATAAATCTCCCTGCATCAACACTATTATTCCATTTCCTTGGATGTTTCTTCTCACTCATTCTCAAATTTCTCTGATTGGTTAAATAAACATAAGAATTATCTCACCATATGCATGTGTCATCTACCTTACTTCCACTCTAATGAGTATTAAGGCAAGGAAAGATTTTTGGTCATGAAGCCTGCCCCAGTGTTAACACTATCTTTGCTTGCATATTAATTTTGGTCCTTTTCTCAACTCTCTGGAAGACTCCACATTTAAAACATCGTATTGGACTGTCCTAACAGTGAATATTAAGAGGCAGGAAAGGAACCATATTTAAATAAGAATGGTATATTCTAGGCTCATGACCTAGAATGACAGATACAATAAAAGCAACTGACATTAGATAAACATTATATTCTTCCATGATTATAATTATAAATGTTCCAGAAGTAGATTTAAGGAGTTACTACTGGAATCTATGGCTTTAAAATATTGCCTGATAAATTACAAGACAAAGATTAAATGACTTTACTCCTTGAGAATGACAGAGGCAATGCCTTGGGATTTAGATAGAAAGAAATTCATGGCAATCTTACAAATTAGAACTAGGGTGTACAATCTAAAATAACTCATGATCTAGACTAACTTAAAATATATTGGGGGGGAACGTATTGGGAAAATGGGAATAAGTTCCATCCATTTATTTTTCTAACTCCCTCAGTCAGTACAAATCATGATATAACACCTCTGCCAGAAGGGATCTATTGAAAATTACTGTGTAAAACAATGATCTCAGACAGTGGTTCTCAAAGTCTGGTCCCTGGATAAGCAGCATCAGCACTGCCTTGGCATTTGTTAAAATGCAAATTCTCAGACCCCACCCTACGCTCACTGAATAACAGAAATTCTGTGATAGAGCCTAACAACTTGTAGTTTAATAAGCCCTCCAAGTAAGTCTGATGTTCTCTAAAGTTGAGAACCACTAGAACCAAATCATTTTTCTGCTCTTGGTTGATTTCTTTCTTTTTTTTTTGTCTTTTTTTTTTTTTTTTTTTTTTTTTTT
>NW_027527813.1:286077-341655 GCF_008692635.1 Crocuta crocuta
GTTTTTTTTTTTTTTTTTGTTTTTTTTTTTTTTTTTTTTTTTTTTGTCTTAGCCTGAAGTGGGAGCTAGAGACAGGTAGAAACTATATTTTGTAAAAGACTATGCCTCTCCGTACATTGCTCTACTTGTTACAGAAAACTGCAGTTATTAAAACCATATTGGGGGCACCTGGGTGGCTCAGTTGGTTGAGCATCTGACTTCGACTCTCACAGTTCGTGGGTTCAAGCCCCGCGTTGGGCTGTGTGCTGACAGCCAGCTCAGAGCCTGGAGCCTGTTTCCAATTCTATGTCTCCCTATCTCTATGACCCTCCCCTGATCATGCTGTCTCTCTCTCTCAGAAATAAATAAAACATTAAGAAACTTTTTAAAAAAATAAATAAAACCATATTGTCCATCTGATCCTTATTATTTCTTTGTCAAGAATTGAGGAAAATCTATCTTTTCCATCCCCACTAACATGGCCTTTGTTACATGAATATTTACCCCCACCATTGATCTGAGCCCCTCCTTCTTTGGTACATCCCCTATCACTACCTCTGGTAGTGTATCTAAAACACAATTTTGATCATTTCCCTGTTCCTGCCTTTTCAATGACTTCCCTTTCCCTGTGCTCTTGTCTACAGGACAACCTAAACTTCCTGTCATTTAAGGCCCTTCTTAACTACCTCAAGCCTAAAGTTCAGGACTTCTTGCTCACCTCGCCTTGTCAACCACTGTGTTCTTCCAGCACCATCTACATCCTTATTATTTCTGGAGTCAAGACTATTCCCAAATTCTCTTAGGTGCCAAGGTCTAGACAGCTACAGTAATAACATCTACCTACTGATGGACTTGTGGTCTACCTACTGATGGACTTGTGGTTCCACAGATTCTTTCTTCTTGGGAATTCTCTTCTGTACCTGTTCCCTCCCCTTCAGGAACTAAAGTTGTATCCGCTAATGTGGTCTTCTAAACTGGGGCAGAGGGAAAAGCCACAGGCAAGTGCTCTAATGCTATGCAAACTTTGAGGAAGACCTTATGAGGGAAGAGCCTCTGCTCCTCTGCTAGTCTGTCCATGACCCATAACCCAACAAGTGGAAATTTCAGGTTCTTTGGGTAGAAAAGGTAGCAATAGTATTTTAGACCAGTGAGGAATACTTGGGCCTCCAAACAGAATCTGTTTAAAAAGACTTTAATGTTTTTCATTTATTTCTCAGGGTGAAAAACAGTGTGACCAGGGGAGGGTCAGAGAGAGAGTGGGACACAGAATCTGAAACAGGCTCCAGGCTCTGAGCTGTCAGCACAGAGCCCGACGCGGGCTCGAACAAATGAGCCACCCAGGCGCCCAGGCTTTGCTTGGGGCGCCTGGGTGGCTCAGTGGGTTGAGCATCCGGCTTCGGCTCAGGTCATTATCTCGCAGTCCGTGGGTTCGAGCCCGCGTCGGGCTCTGTGCTGACAGCTCAGAGACTGGAGCCTGCTTCAGATTCTGTGTCCCCCTCTCTCTCTGACCCTCCCCTGCTCTCTCTCTCTCAGAAATAAATAAAATAAATTTAAAAAACATTTAAAAATTAAAAAAAAAAAAAGATCAGTCCGGTAGAGTACAAATAGAGTATAGGACCCCTTCAGATAGGTGCATTTATCATATCCCCTGAATTATCTAGGTAAATTCTAATTTCAGAAACTCTTTTCCACTGTCCCTATGAATTACCAAGTTTAGGTTTTTGCCATGTAAAATATAACTTAGACCTTGCATCACCTGAAAAAGGCATTAAAGTCCTTTGAGCTTATGTGGTTTAATTTTTCATTTGGAAAATAAATCTAAATCAAAGATCTTTTGCATAACACATAAATAATTCTATCTCTGAGATCCACATAATGTCAGAATCAGAAAAGCATTTGAGGAATCTTCATTCCCCAATGAGAACAACAGAACAAACTCTCTTTAACCTTTTTTAAGTCATCCACAATTTGGGCATATGAATTCTTATGAGTGTCTGACCAAAGATGAATATGCTAGAAAAATGCTTTCTAATTTGCAACTAGAAAGAAATTGGCACTAAATTCAATGGCTAGTGTCACTTTCCTCCATTCTGTCTCATACCAAGATGAAAGTTGGCAAGGATTTTATTTCCTGCTGCAAGTTTTAAACTCTTCAATTTCTCAGTAATTCTATTGACAGGATGTAATGCTGATTCCACTCTAATGTAATGATGCTGGTGCCTGAAAACCATAAGATCAACCAGGACTGAACTCATGTTTTGTCTGCACGCTAAGTTCCTTTCTGACCTGGGACAATTATTGTTGATATCCATCAAATGAATGATAATGGCTCTTGGATCAATGGCCATTGTTTATTGTTGCTTTTGAGTCTAATTGACCTTTTCCTTTAATATAAAAGGAAGTTTTCTTTTTTTTANTCAGAGTGATGCTGGCTTCATAAAATGAGTTAAAAGGAAGTTTTCTAAGAGGGAAATCAAGAAAGTGAGAGAGAGGGTGTTGATAAGAAATCATGAAAGATTAATTCACGATATTTCTAAGACCATTTGAATTCAAATTGTGATCAATATCATAGTTCCTCGGCATATATTACAGGTATTTTATTTAATCAGTATTTAAAGTAATAACAAACTTATAGTCTGGATTCTTTGAACCAAGTATTTTCACTCAAAAAAACCCATCATCATATCAGAAACTTAACATCACTCAATCTGATATCCACTACATAAAGTGAAGAACTATGTCAAGTATATTTTTACAGTTTGCAGTTTTCTCACAAGTGAAAGTCTTTTTGTTGCCATCATGTCTTCCAGATTACATCAGAATTTTTTGACTATGGAGAGAGATCAAAAGGAAATATAGCTATAACATCTTTGTAATGTGCATAAAAGGACAATGGCTATGTCATGTGATGAATGTAGTTATCCAACATAGATGATGGGGCTGATACAAGAAGAGGAAGTAGCCTTAAAGTAAATGAAAGTATAATGCTTACAAAGCTTACAGACCTGTAATGCTTATGATATTCACACACACAATACCAAGATACTAAACAACATCTTGATCAAAGAAAGAAAATTCCAGCAGGAAGAAAGCAACTTTAAAATAAACCAATATTTTTGGGGCACCCAGGTGGCTCCGTCAGTTAAGCATCTGACTTTGGCTCAGGTCATGACCTCTCGGTTCATGAGCTCGATCCCCACATCTGGTTCTGTGCTGACAGCTCAGAGCCTGGAGACTCCTTTGGATTGTAAGTCTCCCTCTCTTTCTGCCCCTCCCCCACCTCTCAAAAATAAATACATATTAAAAATTAAAATAACTCAATATTTTACTTGTAATTTCTTTTAAAAATTATAGATATACCTTGATGAGACCCACGCTTTTTAAAACCCTTTCTTCCTTTCCTTACCCACCCATGTCTCACAACACCTTAGCTTCTCTCTCAGCCTACTCTCTCCTGCTTTCCCCCAAACTAATCTTACAAGTTCATCCAACATGGTTCTGTGCCCTCACTGCTTCCCTCCTGATGCTGTATATCAATCAACAAAACTCAGAATATCTCATCTGTCAAAGCAAGACTCTTTGAAGAATGTGGGAGGAGAAAAGTGCAAATAATCTGGTATGGTCTGAATGTCTGTGCCCCCCTATTACCCCCAAATTCATTATGTTGAATCCAGGGTGATAGTATTGGTAGGTAGGTCCTTTGGAAGGTGATCAGGCCAGGGAAGAGGCCTCGTGATGGAGATTGGTTCTATAATAAGGAGACCCTGGAGCGCTAGCTCTTTCCTTCCTCCTGAGGGCACAGAGAGAAGGCTCTATCTATGAACCAGAAAGCAAGCCTTCACCACACACAGAATCTGGTGGCACCTTGGAATTGGACTTTCCTGCTTCTAGAACTATGAAACAAAAATTTCTGTTCTTTATAAGCCACACAGTCTACAATATTTTGTTATAGCACCCCGAATGAGCTACAACACTAGCCAAGTCAGAATCCTGCTTAAAGGTTAGGGGATTCACCTATCACTCATTTCCCTCGTGTATTGACCTAAGCAATTATCCAAAATACAGTATCAACACCTATTTTGTCACACTTTGGCTTACTTTCACCCGAGACAAAGGGAATTTACAGTTACCAAAACAAAACTAAAATTTACCCACTATTAAGTTAAAACTGCATAAGTTAAACCGTTTTTAAGAATATGGGGGGAAGATATTTCCAACTTAGACAATAGAAATGTGTTGCAGTTGCAAAATGCTGGTGAATTATTGTGACAGATACTTCCCGTTTACTCAAAGTCTTACACTTGATAGTTTCTTAACACATTTTTGATTAAACTTTCAAGTTGTTTTCCTTTCCCAAGTATTTCAAGTCCAGCAATTCTCTTAAACAACAACAGCAGCAACAACAACACAACAACAATTCTTTAAATGTATAAGATTTAATGAACTTAGAATTGTTTCCAACACTCTCATTGCCTTTCCATGGTACCTGTGTATTTAAGAGATTTATATAGGGACGCCTGGGTGGCTCAGTTGGTTAAGCATTCAACTCTTGGTTTCAGTTCAGGTCATGATCTCAGGGTTCATAGGTTTAAGCCCCGCATAGGGCTCTGTGCTGATGGCACGGAGCCTGGTTGGGATTCTGTCTCCCTCTTTCTCTGACCCTCCCCTGCTGGCTCTCTATCTATCTCTCTCTGAAAAATAAATAACTAAACATTAAAAAAAAAAATAAAAAGATTTATATAAACAGAAGATAAACAACTGCCAATAGGGGTCATGTGTTTTTAGAGCATCTTTACCATAGGAAGTAGAAGACAATCCAGTAAAGCATTAGTGACACATCAGCTGAAAGATGATGAGTAATGATCAGAATATGTTACTAAACACATTCCATTGTACTCTAATTCTTCAGAGAACTCACCCATCCTCTCTAACTCCTACTACTCTGTGCAGATGTGTCTACCACCCTGGCCCCACCCAGGTGCAAAATGAGTCACTGATTTTCACTTGTCCAAAACTGAATATATGCCAGATAAAAGGAAAATCTCTAGGCTAAAATGGATTCTAATAAAAAAATGCAATTGTAAGGGAATCTACTTCAATTCCTTTCAGAAGAAAAGATTCAGCTGTTAATGACTAATGCAATTTCTTTTTTAATGTAGAAAAGAGGAGATGTTGACATCCTATCTTGGTGAATTTTCTAGGGCTATTTCTCTCCTTCCTTTTTCCTGTAGCTTGCTCCATGTCCCCCTCTTCATATTGGTATGTCACATTGTTTCTAAAATAAAATCAGGGGGACATAGGTGGCTCAGTCAGTTAAACGTCTGGCTCCTGATGTCAGTGTAGGTCATTATCTCAGGGTCATTAGATCGAGCCCTGTGTCAGGCTCCATGCTGAGGGAGGAGCCTGCTTGAGATTCTCTCTTCCTCTCTTCCCTTCCCCACTCATAGATGCACAATCTCTCCCTCCCTCTCTGTCTCTCCAAATAAATAAACAAACTTTAAAAAATAATAATAAAATAAAATCAGATGAAATGTTAAGGTCAATTTTTTTCTGTGTATAAGTGAGACCTGCTGCGTTTTTGGTTTGTTTTTTACAGTATGCTATCTTTTTTTTTTTCAGGAGTAGATTTTAGTGATTCATCACTTACATATAACACCCAGTGCTCATCCCTACAAGTGTCCTCAATAATGCCCATCACCCAATTAGCCCATCCTTCTACCCAACACCTCTTAGCAACACTAAGTTTGTTCTCTATATTTAAGAGTCTCTTATGGTTTGCCTCCCTCCCTGTTTTTATTTTTCCTTCCCTTCCCCTATGTTCATCTGTTTTGTTTCTTAAATTCCACATATGAGCAAAATCATATGATATTTGTCTTCTCTGACAGACTTATTTCACTTAGCATAATTGTGGAGTTATTTCTAGAGAGTGTACTGTAAGTCCTGGAGGGTGAATTGGGTGATAACTGAAACATCAGCAGTGTTCTGGTCTCAAGGCTGTTGAACACGATAGCACTATGATATACAGAGCCCCATGATCCCCCAAAGGACAGTTTAGGTGTTGTAACACTTGCTGTAATTCCCTGACATTCCTTGAAGCCACACGCTCTCCCTTCATGCCTTCATGTAGCCACCAGATATATGTCTGGCTAATGTCTAAAGATCCCTTGTGTTCTCTTTCCTTGCTTGATATTCCTTGATACTTTTATCTAATGTAATATGAAATAAAGGTTATGTGCATGCTGCTGCTGATTCTCTCTCTCTATTTCTCTCTCTCTCTCTCTCCTTCATAGAGGCAGCCCTGCACTGTCTGGTATCTGAGAACTTTTCCTTCAGTGCGTGGCCACAATAATACATTTTATTTTCATCCACACTGTTGCAGTGCTTCCCCGTTAAAAAGGATAGCAAAATGCTGTACTGCCATTCATTCACTCATTCAACAGAAATGTGTTAAATGACTACTGTGTTCCAGGTTCTCTGTCAGGCACTGAGGACGCTTGATAAAGAAAGTAGTTAAGATTTCCAAAATCAATAGCACTGACATTGTAATGGAAGTGCTAAGCCAGTGGTTCACAAACTATGGCCCATGAGTTAATCCTGGCCCTCCATCTTTTTGTGAATGAAGTCTTGTTGGAACACAGCCATACCTATTTGCTAGAGTAACTTAGTTAAGCACTGGCGGTGCTAAAAATGCCGAAAATATCTATTCTCTAGTCCTTAATGGAAAAGTATGCCAACCTTTGAGCTACACAATATGTAAATAAATGGAGTGGGAGGCAAGATGGCGGAGAAGTAGGGAGCCCTGTGCATTTCACTCACACCCATCTCTCAAACAGAGAAGGCCTGAAGCCATAGGACACTGAGCCGCAGGAGTTAGGGAAGAGAAAGAGACAGAGTACACTGGGAAGGCAACCTCATAAGTATGTGAGTGTGAACTGGGGAAGATAAAAGGGGGCCAGGACCGGAGACCTGGAGGGAGGGGAGAGAGCCACCCTCACGGGCAGCCATGGTGAGTTTAGGGGAAAAGAAAGAGCGGCTGAAACTGCTCATAGAACTGTGCCTGGAGAAGAGAAAAACCTCAGCTTGAAAGGAGAGTGTTTTTAGTTCTAGCTGAGGGCTGACTTTGAACCGGGTGACCCCCTGGTTTGACCTCTGGCGGCTTGGAGGGGATGGATTTGAGGCTTCGCCGCCCCCCCCAAACCCTCCCAATCCCAAACGACCCTCAGCATTGGGGAAGCAGCAACCTTCAGGACTGTGATTGGGGAGGTATCGCTAAAGTGCGCAGACTGGGATGGGGAAACGAGGCGGGCTTGGAATATAGGAAAGAGCCCACTGTGGATGCTACACCCTCAGCCCAGGGAGATCAGACCCAAAAGAGTGATTTGCAACACCTGGTTCAAGAAGGGACTGGGGCGCTGCCACTTTTCCCCCCACAACCACCAAAGCCGGGCCTCAGGGAGCAGCCTTTGGAACTCAGTAAAGGCTAAGACCTGCCTACACCAAACCACGCCCATCCCCACTAGAGAGAGCTGCTTTTTTTTTTTTTTTTTTAACTGAAGCCCAGGGCAAGATCAACATGTATGCACTGCCGTGATTAATTCTAGATCAATTCTTTCTATTCAGATATATTCTCCCTTGTCTCATTTGTAAACTTTCACTCTACTGGATGGGGCACTCTGGTCACTGGTTTGCTTAAACTGTCACGTTTAATCCATTCTCTAGATGTACATTCCATACCTCAACTGCTACCTTTTTATCACTCTCTCTCTGGAGTAATCAGACTATATAGTTTCTCTGAGTAACATTATCTTTGTTTCTTTCTCCTTGCCTCTAACTATATTCTCCGATTTCTCCCTCTGAATCAAGCCTGTTAGTCTCTCTGTCTGCTCATTTCATTTCCAATTTCGCTTCCTCCCTGCCCTGTCATTTCTCTCTTTGTATATGCTCTTCCATCAGCACAGCATACATCTGGCTTTTTATTTGTAGCTGTCCTTTGCCTTTGGGTTTTTTCTTGTTTCTTTTCTTTTCTTCTTTTTTCTTTTATTTATTTTTATTTTTATTACTTGTCTTCCCTCCTTCCTCTTTTTTTTTCTTTTTGGTCCCTTCCTTTTTTTCTTTTTCTCTTTCCCTTTCAGTTTCCATGTTTGTTGGATTTGTCTGTGCATTTGTGTGCCTTTGTTCACTGTACGTTTGTCTGTCTGTATTCTTTTCCAGGGCTATCCAAGAAACAAGCCAAAGTACACAGGGTGGAGAGTCCCAAATACCACTACGAATAGGGAAATAAAATAACCAAAATCTCAACAAGAGAGACCAAGAGACACTATTGAAAGAACACTTCCTGAATGGACAGGCCCTGGACAGTCAAAGAGCCTTCTTTGATACAGCAGTACTCGCAGGTGCAGATTGCATAACAAGCTTTTAAAACTAACAAAAGAAAGAAAGCTAGCGAAAATGACATAATAGAAGAACTCTCCTCCAAAGAAATGACAGCGAAAGAACTGCTCAAAACAGATATAAGCAACATAACTGAACAAGAATTTAGAACAATAGTCATAAAATTAATCGCTCGGCTTGAAAAAGGCATGGAACATCAGAGAAACTATTGCTACAAAGACTATGGAGCTTAAAAATAGTTGTGATAAATTAAAAAATGCTATAAATGAGATGCATAATAAAATGGAGGCATCCAATGCACAGATTGAAGAGGTAGAGAGGAGACTAGGTGAATTAGAAGAAACAATTATAGACAAAGAGGAAGCTGAGAAAAAAGAGATATAAACTGATCCAGAAACATGAGAGTTCGAGAGCTGAGTGATACAATCAAATGGAACAATATCCATATCATAGGAATTCCATAAGAGGAAGAGAGAGGGAAAGGCACTGAAGTAGTCCTGGAACAAATTATGGCAGAGAACTTCCCCAACCTGGGGAAGGAAACAGACATTGAAATTCAAGAGGCTCAGAGGATTCTCCTCAGACATAACTTGAATCGATCTTCTACACGACATATCATAGTGAAACTGGCAAAATATAAGGGCTAAGAGAGAATTCTGAAAGCAGCTAGGGAGAAAAGGGCCCTAACATACAAAGGGAAACCTATCAGAGTGGTGAAATACCTATCTACTGAAACTTGCAGGCCAGAAAGGAATGGCAGGAAATCTTAAATGTGATGCACAGAAAAAAATATGCAGCCAAGAATCCTCTATCCAGCAAGCCTGTCATTCAGAATAGAAGGAGAGATAAAAGTTTTTCCAAATAAAGAAAAATTGAAAGAATTTGTCAGCACTAGACAACCCTTCAAGAAATCCTGAAGGGGACTCTCTGAGGGAACTGTTGCAAGGAACGCAAGATACTAGAGACACTACCACAAGCATGAATCCTACAAAGTACTGAATGACTCTAAACCCATATATTTCATTAATAACACTGAATGTAAATGGGCTAAATGCTCCAATGAAAAGGGTAGCAGAATTGACAAAAAACCAAAATCCATCTATTTGCTGTCTACAAGAAACTCAGTTTAGACTGGAGGACACCTTCCGATTGAAAGTAAGGGATGGAGAAATATATATCATGCTGCTGGAAGTCAAAAGAAAGCTGAAGTAGCTATACTTATATCAAACTGGACTTTAAAGTAAAGGTAGTAACAAGGGATGAAGAAGGGCATTATATAATAATTGCAGGATCTATCCATCAGGAAGAGCTAACAATTATAAATATTTATGCACCAAATATGAAAGCACCTAATCACATAAAACAATTAATCACAGACACAATCTTATGGATAAGAATGTGCTAATAAAAGGGGGCTTTAATAGTCCACTTACAGCAATGGATAGATCAACTAGACAGAAAGTCACCAAAGAAACAATGGACTTGAATGACACATTGGACCAGATGGATTTGACAGATATATTTATAACTCTACATCCTGAGGCCATGGAATTCACTTTCTTCTCAAGTGCACATGGCATATTCTCCAAGGAAGATCACATACTGGGACATAAAGCAGCCCTCAATAAATACAAAAGAATTGAGACCATACCATGCACACTTTCAGATCACAATACTATGAAACTTGAAATCAACCACAGGAAGAAGCCTGGAAAACCTCCAAAAACATGGACGTTAAAGAACACCCTACTAAAGAACGAGTGGGCCAATCAGGAAATTAGAGAAGAAATGAAAAATATATGGAAACAAATGAAAAGTAAAATACAACAATCCAAACTCTATGGGACGTGGCAAAGGGTGTCCTAAGAGGAAAGTACATTGCACTCCAGGCCTATTTCAAGAAATCAGAAAAAGCACAAGTACAAAATCTAACAGTGCACCTAAAGGAACTGGAAGGAGAGTAACATGAGCACCCCAAACCCAGTAAGAGAAGAGAAATAATAAAAATCAGGGAAGAAATAAACAATATAGAAACAAAAAAATAAAACAAACAGTTGAACAGATCAAAGAAACCAAGAGTTGGTTTTTTGAAAAAATAAACAAAATTGACAAACCTCTAGCCATGCTTCTCAAAAAGAAAAGAGAGAGAAACCAAATAGACAAAATCATGAATGAAAATGGATTTATAACAACCAACCCCTCAGAAATACAAGCAATTATCAGGAAATACTATGAAAAATTATATGCCAACAAATTGGACAACTTAGAAGAAATGGATAAATTCCTAAACACACACTCACTGTCAAAATCACGTGGAAAGAGAAAATCTAAACAGACCCACAAGTAGTGAAGAAATCGAATCAGTTATAAAAAATCTCCCAACAAATAAGAGCCCTGTACCAGATGGCTTCCCTGGGGAATTCTATCAGACATTTATTTTTTTTTAATTTTTTTTAATGTTTTATTTATTTCTAGGAGAGAGAGAGAGAGACAGCATGAGCAGGGGAGGGTCAGAGAGAGAGGGAGTCACAGACTGAAACAGGCTCCAGGCTCTGAGCTGGCAGTCAGCACAGAGCCCGACGCGGGGCTCGAACCCGCAAACCGCGAGATCATGACTTAAGCGAAAGTGGGACGCTTAACCAACTAAGCCACCCAGGCGCTCCTCTACCAGACATTTAAAACAGAATTAATACCCATTCTTCTCAGGGTATTCCAAAAAATAGAAATTGAAGGAAAACTTCTGGACTCATTTTATGAAGCCAGCATTACTTTGATTCCCAAGACAGACAGAGACCAAACAAAAAAAGAAAACTACAGGCCAATATTCTTGATGAATATGGATGCAAAAATCCTCAACAAGATACTTGCAAATCGAATCCAACAGCACATAAAAGAATTATCCACCATGATCAAGTGGGATTCATTCCTGGGTTACAGGGCTGGTTCAACATTCGCAAATCAATCAATGCGATACATCACATTAACAAAAGAAAAGATAAAAACCATATGATCCTGTCGATAGATGCAGAAAAAGCATGGACAAAATACAGCATCCCTTCTTAATAAAAACCCTCGAGAAAGTAGGGACAGAAGGAACTTACTTAAACATCATAAAAGCCATCTATGAGAAACACTCAGCTAACATCATCCTCAATGGAAAAAAACTGAGAGCTTTCTCCCTGAGATCAGGAACACGACAGGGATGTCCACTTTCATCACTGTTGTTTAACAAAGTGCTGGAAGTCCTAGCATCAGCCATCAGACAACAAAAGGAAATAAAAGTCATCAGAATTGGCAAACAAGTCAAACTCTCACTGTTCGCAGACGACATGATACTCTACATAGAAAACCCAACAGACTCCACCAGATGCCTACTAGAATTGATCCATGAATTCAGTAAAGTGGCAGGGTACAAAATCAATGTACAGAAATCGGTTGCATTTTTATACACCAACAATGAAGCAACAGAAAGAGAAATCAAGAAACTGATCTCATTCACAACTGCACAAAAAACCATAGGAAACCTAGGAATAAACTTAACCAAAGATATAGGAGATCTGTATGATGAAAACTATAGAAAACTTATGAAGGAAATTGAAGAAGATACAAAGAAATGGAAAAACATTCAATGCTCATGGGTCGGAAGAATAAATATGGTTAAAATGTCATAACTACCCAAAGCAATCTACACATTCAATGCAATCCCAGTCAAAATTGCACCAGCATTCTTCTCAAAACTACAACAAACTATCCTAAAATGTGTATGGAACCACAAAAGTCCCCGAGTAGCCAAGGTAATATTGAAGAAGAAAACCAAAATGGGAGGCATCACCTTCTCAGACTTTAGCCTCTACTACAAAACTGTAATCATCAAAACAGTATGGTATTGTCACAAAAACAGACACATAGACCAATGGAATAGAATTGAGAACTCAGAATTGGATCCACAAATTTATGGCCAACTAATCTTTGACAAAGTGGGAAACAGTATCCAATGGAAAAAAGACAGCCTCTTTAACAGATGGTGCTGGGAGAACTGGACAGCAACATGCAGAAGAATGAAACTAGATCATTTTCTCACACCATACACCAAAATAAACTCAAAATGGATAAAGGACCTGAATGTGAGACAGGAAATCATCAGAACCCTAGAGGAGAAAGCAGGAAACAACCTCCTTGACCTCAACTGCAGCAATTTCTTACTTGACACATCCCCAAAGGCAAGGGAATCAAGAGCAAAAATGAACCTCTTTTTTTAAACTATTTTTAAATGTTTTTAAATTTTTAAAATTTTTAAGTTTTAAAAATTAAAAATAATTTAAACTAAGAAAAATTTTAAAACAATAAATAAATAATAAACATATAATTACAAATGGTGATAGGCATTATGAAGGAAGCAAAATGTTAGGAGAGAGGAAAATGGGGTAGGGGGTGTTGAGCTGCTTTGAACCAGTGATCTTCCTCAGATGGTAACACTTAAGCTTGGGGATTAAATGATGAGAGGGGTCAACAGGACAAAACACAAAAGAAATGAGAAAACCAAGCAAGGAGAACAATATTTAAGAAGGAAGTAACATTGAGCTGTGGAACAGATCAGTTGAGTTAAAATCCTGTATCCAACAGTTACTAAGGGAATAGCCTCAGGGATCTCTTTGTGTCTTGGTTTCTTCATCTATACAATAGACCTAGGAACAGTCTGTATTTCACTGTAAATGTAAATGTATTAATATATGTACAGTGCTGAGGACAGTACCTAGTACATAATGAGCCTTCAAAAATACTAGTTACTACTATTGTTATTAATATTGATCTTGCCACTATCATAATTCATATTCAAAACATATTTTGTGACTAACAAGATCTTGGCATGATCAAGGAATCAATAAAAGAAAACTATGATAGGGGAGCCTGGGTGGCTTAGTCAGTTGCATTCGACTCTTGATTTTGACTCAGGTCATGATCTCACTATCGTGAGACTGAGGCCTGGATGGGGCTCTGCACTAGGCCTGGAGCCTGCTTAAGGTTCTCTCTCCCTCTTTCCTTGCCCCTCCCCTGCCTGTGCTTTCTCATTCTCTCTTTCTCTATCTCAAAAGAAGAAGAAGAAGAAGAAGAAGAAGAAGAAGAAGAAGAAGAAGAAGAAGAAGAAGAAGAAGAAAGCAAGAAAAAAGAAAGAAAGAAAAGAAAATTATGATGGATTGAAGTGGACAAAAGAGAAAAACAAGAGAGGAAATAGAAGAGGTAGACATGGTTCATAGTTAATTGTATTTTTTTAAGCATAATGGGAAGTCACTGAAGGTTCTTAGGCATGAGAGTTGCCTATGTTTTGCAAAGAGCTCCTGATTGCTTATGGAGAATACATTGAAAGAAGATAGGAGTAGAGGGGGAAACCAATTAGCATGGTACTGTAGTAGCCCATACAAGAAATACCGATGTTCTAGAAAGGGAGCTGTGGAGATTAAGAAAACTGGATCAATTCAAGGTATTTTTAGGAAATAGATTCAATAGAACTTGCCAATGGATTTAATATGGTTGGCGAGGGAGAACAAGGACTCAAAAATGCTTGTAGACTTCAACTGCAAGCCACTAGGTGGGTTGTACTATTATTAGCAAAGACAAGAAAAAATGAGAAGGCGGCCTGGCTGTGAAGTCGAGGTTTCAGCTTCGGCTACTTTAGCTCTGCGTTGCTTGTGTGGCATCCAAATAGAGATATTAAAAACTTAGTGGGATATCTGGATCTTAGTGGCCTATTACAACAAGTTTATTTTGCTTTGATGATATACATCTAATGTGGGGTGGCAGGAGTTCTGCTTACTGTATTCTCTCAGAGTGTTAGTCAGCTCAGGCTGCCATAACAAAATACCATACACCAGGTGGCTTGAACAACAGAAATGTATGTTCCCACAGTTCTGGAGGCTGGAAGTCTGAGATCCCAGTGCCAGCACAGTCATGTTCTGATGAGAGCTTTCTTTCTGGCTCACAGATGGCCACTTTCTCAATATTGTCTTCATGTAGTAGAGAGAGAGGGTACTTGGGTGTCTCTTACAAGGACACTAATCCTATCACATCAAGCCCAGTCTTACGACCATATCTAACCTTAATTCTTTCCTTAGTCCAAATATGGTCACAGTGGAGGATTAGTGCCTCAATGTATAATTTGGGGGAGAAGGGAGACACAATTTAGTCCAAAGCATACAAAGGACATGCTGATTAAAGCTTAATTTTATGTCCGTTTCTACAATCATAGCAGCAATGGGAAAAGAGTGTGACAGATGACAAATTAGTTTACAAAGCTTGTCCCAAGAAGTTATACACATCAGTTTTTAACCACCAAAGGAGACAATCCAAAATGAATCCAAAAACCCAATTCATAAGTAGCATCAAGCTCAAAATTGAAGATCTATGCACCAGGTCCACAATTGGCTCCTCATGATCTAGAAACAAAAGAAAATTTCTCGATTCCATTGCAATATGCAATGGTGGAAAAGGAATAGGAAAATCTCAACAGGCATTTTCATTCAGAAAAAAAGAGAAAAAGAGGAGACACACAGGAAATATTTGTCTCTGAAAAGCCCAAAATCTCACTAGGCAGATATTTTTGAAAACTCCTTATCCTGGGATTGAGAAATATTTCTATCTTTAAGTTTTTTTTTTTTTTTAATTGTGTGAGAGAGAGTGAGCGCAAGCAGAGGAGGGGCAGAGAGATGGAAGAGAGAGAGCATCCCATGCAGGCTGTCAGTGCAGAGTCCGACTCAGGGCTCAAACCAAGGACCATGAGATCATGACCAAAATTGAGAGTTGGATGCTTAACTGACCAATCCAGTCACCCTGAGGAATACTTCTAGATGGGCCCCAATCCTGACAGAGATTATTGTTCTCTGTGACCCATGATTCCACTCTTGGCGGAAAGTTCTCTTACTCTGTTCTCCTCGATTGTAGCTGAAATGATCATTGGATAATGTGTCTCTCAGGAGATGACAGCTTTATTAGACTGTTCCTGCCTGTGATGGTTGGTGGCTTTTAGTCCAGATTTGTGACTGTTTTCACATTAAATATTTAGGCATTTCTTTTCTTATATGCATTCCTTATTAATTTGATTCAAGTCAGATCCAGATGCCACTAGCCACACATACAGTTCAGACACACTTTTTAAATGGGCTAGTTTTCTTTTTTCCTTGCCTTGTTCCTTCTTTCTCTCTAATTGATGGCTAGAAACATCGATCAACTCAGTTTTAGAGAGAGCTGTACCTTTCATGTCTTCTATTTAAACAATTATGTCTTTTTTAAAATTTTTTAATGTTTATTTACTTTTGAGACAGAGAGAAAGAGAGCATGAACTGGGGAGGGGCAGAGAGAGAAGGAGACATGAAATCTGAAACAGGCTCCAGGCTCTGAGCTGTCAGCACAGAGCCCAACGCAGGGCTTGAGCCCACAGACTGGGAGATCATGATCTAAGCTGAAGTCATACACTTAACCAATCGAGCTACCCAGGTGCTCCAATTTTATCTTTTTGAAAGGCATTTTTAGGTCCCACAACCTTAACTGAACCTTTCTGCTAAATTATCTTACTCTACTCAGAGGTTTAAACAGTGGTTGTGACAGCTCTACCTTTGATTTAATTCTTGCCTAAGGCCATTTCAGTCAGTCTTTGTTGTTCAAAGTCCTTTTCATTTGTACATCTTATTGGTTGGAATTATGAAGAAATTTCAGGGTCCTTACCTGAAAGTCCCTGAATTTCTTTATTCCTATTTCCTTTTTTCTTGCAAAAGAAAACAAAAAACAAATAAACAAACAAAAGTCTAATTTTTTAAAGTTCATTGGTTTCCCGCAGCACTCTGTTAAATGCAGTCAATAATAACCAAACTATGAATGTTCTATTTCCAGCCTCTTTTCCATGAACTATAATTCATTGGATATATTATCTGCCTTCTGAATTTCCACAGGCAAGAGTTACCAAATGTTTTGCACCATAACTTAACCCTTCCAGCCTCCAGGAACACCTCCACTACCCAGGAGCTAAGTCAATACCAAGTAGTTAGACTTCCCTTTCTGACAACTCATGATTAATACCAGTTTCAGTGCGAGGTAGTCTAGGTGGTGCTAATAATCAATCACCAAAAGAATCTTAGAGGTTTATTACAACCAAGTTTAACGAAGGATCACAGGTTATGTACAACATGGGATGACAGGATCGCTCTATTGGTGGAAACATTCAGGAACATGTGGACATTCAGGAGTGTGCATTCAGGAGTGTGCATTCTGATGCTTACCTCCATGATCACTGCGATCTCGGAAAGACAGTGTCACAATCATGTTTAGGCTCTTAAATCTTCCTACTGAAAGTGACACATGACATTTCTGCTCTCACTTCATTGGCCAAAACAAATGACTTGGCTACATCTTCCATTAAAAGAGGTAAAGAAGGAAGATCCCACTATGTCCTCCAAAAGTTGATAACCCCACATATTTGTAAACATCACTAATGACCATCCTTATGACTTCTTTTATATAGACAGACTAATATCATTATTGATGTGCCGGTGTGTAGCATGTGCTCAATAAATTTTGCATAAATCAATGAAATAGGATTCAATAAAAGGATAATTCAATATATACAATAATTAAAAGGGCAAAAAAATGTTGAGTTAGTGACCTATATTTACTAGGTGCAAAGCTTCACACTAGTCATGGTGTATCAGTTGTATTCTGACTCCAAATTGCACAACTACCTATATATGCACACATGGAGGACAGATGTAAATAAAATAAAAGATATTCCCTGCAACCACATTTTTTCCAAAGGGAAAGGGGAAAGTGATCTAGTAAATAGAACTGTTACTAAACTAAGTTTTAAACATAAAACCCATTTACTTCACCAACTATTTTAGAAGAGCTTTCCTTGGGGCACCGNAACAATAGTACTGCTAGGAACTTATCCAAGGGATACAAGCGTGCTGATGCATAGGGGCACATGTACCCCAATGTTCATAGCAGCACTCTCAACAATAGCCAAATCATGGAAAGAGCTGAAGTGTCCATAAACTGATGAATGGATCAAGAAGATGTGGTTCATCTATACAATGGAATATACATGGCAATGAGAAAGAATGAAATCCAGCCATGTGTAGCAACATGGATGGAACTTGAGGGTGTTATGCTGAGTGAAATAAGTCAGACAGAGAAACACAGATACCATATGTCTTCACTTATAGGTGGATTAGGAGGAACTTAATGGAGGGCCATGGGGGAGGAGAAGGGGGAAAATAGTGGAGGAGAGGGAGGGAGGCAATCCATAAGAGGCTCTTGAATGCCGAGAACAAACTGAGGGCTGATGGGGGTGGGGGAAGAGGAAGGGGGGTGATGGGCACGGGGGAGGGCACTTGTTGGGTTGAGCACTGGGTGTTTTATGGAAACCGACTTGACAATAAACTATGAAATAAAAAAAATAGAAAAAGAAAAAGAAAAAGAGGTTTAGAAAGTGGAGGTACAGTTAGCTGCAAAGACTAAGAAGTGAGGTATATTCTGATGACCATGAGTTTTATAAAATGACCGACAATCAGAGATGAAGGGCCGGGTTTCACTTAATACAACCACCTATCTCTTACTTGAAACCCCTCACCCAAACTCCACCATTTAGTTTCCTTGATATGGGAAACTCTTTCTCTCTCAGGCATTTCTCTTCATCTCTAGAAGCAGATGAGAAAGCAGAAAGCAAAATACTGAGATTTTCAAGCACATAGAAAAGCACCTGTAAGGAAGGCATTAAATTGACATAATCCAAAATTAGGAGTTAATATTTATAAGTACAAATTATGTGGTTTATTTTACCCATGTTTTCCTTTCTTTTATTTAGCAGAAAGAAATTAAAGTGCAGTATAGCTCAAATCAATATAGTTGCCAGTTGCACCAAAGAACATAGCAATAAATTACAGAAGCATATTCTTCTATCATTAAGGAAAAATGATTTTAGATTTGACAAAATGTACTTCATTGTATATAGTAAGAAAGTTGTTCCATGTGTAAAATGAATGTTTGGCTTCATGAGAAGCCAAACTTCTATTTCCTAACAACTTGGCTCTTACTTTTGTAACTAATTAAACCACAATTCATAAGCAGAATTTTTAAATTTAATTTTCTGAAATAATACTTAACCTATGAGAATAACACTTGCAAGTTAAAAGAAAATTCCCCTACTTGAATACTATCAAGCATTTTAAAAAATACAAAATCACTATTCAACTCTGTATTTCTCTTCTCCCGCTGCAGTGACTTACTAGGGATAATAAGGAGAATATAGTTAAGCTATCAATGCTGCACCAGATTTATTGAAACCTCTCCCAGATTCTGTCCTTCTCACCTGAAGTTAGGACCTAGTTTTGGAAGAGACAAACACAGCGAGCATTTCTCACCACAAGCCAAGATCCTAAAGCTGACTGCAAAAATGGACCTGAGATCTTTTCTCAATGGGAAACAAAAAGACAATTTTCATGAGCTTGGAGTTTAAATGGATGCCTCAGCCCACCCGTTTGAAAAGAGCTTGGCTTCTTTTACCCTTTCACAAATCAACCTAATTGACAAACTAGGGAGGCCACTATGAGTGATGCATATGAGTAAGTATTAACTTCCCAACATGTACTAAGCTGAAATCCCCAACGCCTTCTCTGTAGCTTCCTTCAAAGTGCTTACCACCTCAGTTTTACCACCGAGCACCCCAGACACAGGTGTGCCCCTTTTAGGAGCAACCAAACCCAAACCCTGTTCACCTGGCAAAAAAAAAAAAAAAAGGAATACATGTAGGTCCACCTAGTGTTATGATATTCACATATAAATTACTGCATTCCATCTTCAAACCAATCAGGTGAAGCAGGTTTTATCGACTTTACTTGAAAATGGACTGTGGGTCGTAATGAGAGATCTGTAATTTAAGTCTCTCTCTCTTATTGATTTTAATTACATGGCTCCTGTTCCTTTGCCCCGATCTTATTAGAGGTATGGCTGATAATCACAGGGAAATATATAAATCAACCTTCCTAACAAGAATGCAAGGTAGAAAAAAGAGTTTGCATTTATACTGACAAAAAGTTGAAATTATCCATTAAAGATAATTATTAAGGCTTCACGATACCTCATGGTAAACAAATTGACTGATGTTTCCACAGCTCTAAGAATTACTGCACTTTATGAAGACATCAGTGTTTAGGGAAGGGGGTAATAACCCTTATCCCTTAATGATGATAATCGTAAATTCTTATTTTCTTCTCTCTTAATTTACCCTAAGTTGGCATTCCCACTTTCTTCCATGTTCTTAGTTACATAATGGGACATGTTGATGCCAAGGAAATTATTGCATTTTCATAGATCGCACCCAGTCTAGCATGACATTGAAAAATCAGGATTTTGGTAACAATAGTCAAACAGGACAGTGAGGATATATTGAGTGCATCTCCATCACCTGTACTAGATTAAATATATATTTTCTACAGATAGTAGTCCATAATTGAGACCATACTCTGGTTTTCTGGTAAAGTACCCAAAGATGTTAATATATAATATACAATTTTCTGTAGTTGACTTCTCAGAAAAATGTTTGCCTCTCCATTCACACCCTACATGAAGGAACAAGAGTTTATTTATAGGCTTTGATTTTAACTGAAAGTATTTCCTAAAGCATGCACAACTGACAATTTTAAATGCCGTGTGCATTAGGTGTGGCCATGGTGTACACCACTCAGATGCCTCAAGAGACCCTTCCATGACAAGTGCAGGTGGCTGACAGCCTCCAGTAGCCACATCTTGGGATCCATGGCAGCATTCACTCTAGGATCCCACTCTCACTCCCCCTAGCCAATGACTAAGCACAGAAAAATACTAGAACTAGACCCTCTCCAACCAACCCAAGACTCTCCTAAGAAGACAATTTTTTCTCAGGGAACCCAAAGACCAGAAGTTTCTCAGAGATGTACAGTGGACTAAAGCCCTTCCTACCCAATCTTCTTCCTTCCCTCCCTCCTTTAACTGGTGTGTACAGATGTACATTGTGGTCTGAAGACCTGTAGGTGCCTGTTCCCGCTCCCTCTCTATTCTTCAGAGCAGTTTCCCTCCATAAATTACTTTAACCTTTCAACCTATTGCATTTAAATTTTACAAGTTTCACCTTTGACTTGGACAGTATACCAAGATATTGAGACGATGTTAGAATTAGTGTCTTTTTAGCTAACTATGCTTTGGGACGATTAGTCACCCAAGTGAGACAAGAGGTGCTTTTTAGTTAGAGCTCTTCCTTCCCCAGTGAATTGATGTTTTGTTTTGTTTCTGATGTCCTCTCTTGACATTCTTGCTTGGGTATGCAGTTCATTAAGGTCTTTTTCTGAATGACTCTGTTAGCACAGAAGGGTGTAATTTGTCGTAATTTAGTCCTTGCTATTATAAATGGAAGAATTAGGTTATAGAGGAACCTGTGGGAGATCAACCCCTTGAAAACTCAAGAACAGGCTTTAATGGCATGCTCACCTAGCCTTTTAAAACCACTATCCAGGGAAAAATTCCATTTTATACTATGAGCTTAATATTATTCCTAACAAATGGAAATGCAACTCTCCTCCAAAGCCCTACCAGTAGGACTTTCAAAACTCTTGAACATTTTGAAAAATATTTTTATATGAATAAGAGCTATTTTCTCTGTATTTTCCATTTAAAATTAAAGAAAATTAATTTTCTTCCTAATCCAAGATCCACAAATACAAGACATTCATTCAAGGGGAGAAACGTACTCTATCTGTAAGTACACAGAGACACAAATACATGCCACCCAAGACAACCACTGGTCTACTTTATGCCATCAGAGATTAGACTTCCCCTTTCTAGAGTGTTATATAAATAAAATAATGCAGTACACTCTTTTTTATGCCTGGCTTCTTTGGGTTGCATAATGGTTCTGAGATTTATCCATGCTGTAGAATGTATCAGCAGTTTGCTCCTTTCAATTGCTGAAAAGAATTCCATTCTGTGGATACAACGAATTATTTATCCATTCACCTGTTGGTAAACATCTGACTATTATATTTTTAGATATTATGACTAATGCTACTATGAACATTTAAGCACAAGTCCTTGTGTGGATATTTTTTAAATTTCTCTTGAATAAATACCTAGAAGTGGGATTGCTGAGGCATAGAGTAAAGGGCTTCCTTGCTTAATTAGACAAATATACCAAGTTACTTACCTTCATGTACCTCCTAGATCCTTCTAGATACTTGCTAGAATACTTTCTTTAAATGTCTCTAGAGACGTTATTTTGCAGTGTAGATGCTGTGAGGTCTCATATGCCTGTGTATATACTTATTGTGTGTCATCATATTTTAATGATATTTTTACTGGATATAAAATTCTAGATTCAAAGTTGCTTTTCTTCTACATTGTAAAATTCTTAATCTATGGTATTTTAAGGTCAGTGTTGAGAAGTCAGATGGCAACCTAATCTTACTTTTTATAGACAGCCTAGAAACTGGAACGGTTAATTCTCAGTGTTTTGCATTCTTAAATTTTAATATTTAAGTGAGCAGCATATTCAGATGTGGCTGTTTCTTTATCTTTCCTGTTTTAAACTCTATGAGATTTGTCAACCTCTTTTCCATTCTCTCAACATTTATTTTATGTATTTCATCTCTGAATTCCTCCCAGATGCTTTCTCAGAGAGTTCCTAGGTTACATTCATTTTAGTGCTTATTGTGTCTTAGATGTTTTTATTTTTACCATTATATTTGTCACCCTTTATGTTTTTTCATGGCTCTTCCTTACAAGTCCTTTTCCTGCTTCATGTTATCAATCTTCACTTTCATATTTTCTGGAATATTGACTATGTTAATTATATAATTTTGATATTATATAAGTCTTGATTATCAAATAACTTTGATTAGCAGCTGCATTGTTCAGGTATTCTTTTTTTGTCCCAATGTGTTCATTTCCCTGAGGGTATTAGCAGCTTTAGTTAATAATATCCAGTCAAGAGGTGGGTCAAAGACCAGTCTCCTATCAAGTGCCATCTTTGGCAGTTTCTAGGGATGGATCACACTCCAGGACTCACTGCTCATGCCTCATTTTGCCCTTAACCAGTCAAACCTGTCTTGTGTGAAACATTCTATATGTCTACCATGGCACTGTCTTTTATAAGGATTTTTCTTTCTTCGTCATGACCACCCACCTTTTGGGATATGAAGGGAGGGATGTCAGGGAGTAGGAAATTCTCATAATCTAGTCCATAGCCTGGTTATTTGCTCCTCACTCCAGCCAACATCTCTAACTCCTCCCCAGTATTCATAGTCCTTGTGACACCAAGCTACTGCTGGTTTTCTGTCTTGCAGTTGGCATTGTGCAGACAAGGTAGTCTGGGAGAGAAAAATGACATAACTCAAAGATTTATCAAAAATATGTTCTATATCTCATGAACTTATTTCTCAAGAATATGATAACTAGTATCTAGGAGAGAAAGCACTCAGAGGGAAAATAAGGCCCTGGATCCCACATGACCCACTTCAACTCAAGAGAGAACTAAAGACCACTTCCCTGTGTCTACCACCATCTACCCCTCTCCTTTTGAAATGTGGTAGTTAGTAGGAAGTAGCCAACTCTGGCAACATGGAAAACCAAATCCACCATGAGATGCCCAAGATGATAGATGTTTTTTTCCTACTTAGAAACAAGGCAGGGCTTTCCTCCCCACTCCCACTGCCCAGATGCAAGAAGTCTTGCTTTTATTGCATTAAAGACTTTTGTGGAAGCCCAGAAGAAGTCAAGTAAACTTTTCCCTTCTAGTGCCAAAGGCATTGCAAACCTTTATTTTCTATCTCACCACAAAGTTTGGCTCCTAAATGCTGGTTCTGATGTCCATGCCTCCTGGGGGGTCTGTGAAGATGGTTTTGGGGAAGCTGGGGTTGGTGGATATGATGTGTCAGAGGGCAGAGGGAGTTAATTTCTGTTTACTTTGAAAAATCTTAGAGGAGTTGGCCACCACCTCCTCAAAACATCCTGACTCAGGGCTGGGACATGGGAGAAGAGCAGATACCTGCAGTGTCAACCCAAAGGTCAGAGTCCAGGCATGTATTCTTGTCCTTAGATCTCTACCAGAGACATTTAGACCCAAAGGGAGACACAGTGGAGGGCAAATCTGACCAGTGGCCTGGAAGACCAGCTCCCAGCTCCTTGAGGTCTCTCCCTAAGGAAATACAAGTAAAAAACTGAGACTCGTGAGGAAAAAAAATAAATCTATTATTTCTATAAAAAACCCCACCATCCCCAAGCACCTTGGTCAGCTGGGAACTACCTCCACCTTCACCCCTGACATGGCAGTCAAAGTGCTTCCTTTGGAGGCTGGCAGGCCTGAAGCCGTGGGTGTAGGGCTCAGCTGTGGGCTCTTGCTTGGGGTTGGCATGCACTGAAACTGTTGAGCTGGGTAAGGGGTTTCTCCTTGGACGTGAACCTTGGGACAGGCAGGTAGGGAGAGGTTGGCAGTGCCCTCTCCAGAATTCTGGGGCTGTCCTATGTAGGGATCTCTGGTTGGTGCTTCATTAACAGGATCATGACCTCAGCTACATAGCCATGGATACACAAGCCATGATGGCAGTAGTACTTGGTGGGCAAAAGGTTGATGATGACCAGCCAGCCTCCCTGGTTCAAAGAGGGCATTTCAACCACTGGACGGATTGATGGAGGATCCAGAGCAGGTACACGAAGACATACAAGCTCAGATCACAGCATGTGTTTAGATAACCAAGAAGTGGTACAAAATAGAACCATACTCAGTGAAAAAGAAGGTTAGTGAGCAGGACCATGAGCCAAAAGGGACTTGTCTGGTATACACTTCAGGCTAGGTACAAGAGACCTGATAATTTGGGACAATCCAGCCACCAGGGCTGTGACTAACCTTGGTATTACTCTCTTGGAAAGACCTAGATGGGAGAGTAAAGAGGGGTGAGTTAGATACTATGAGCTTCTAACAGGGTATCTCAACCAAACAAGGACAAATGTGATTTACTTGTCAAGAAGCCATTTTCTAGAATATATTCTAAATCTGCTTGTTAGTTGTGCGTTCAAGGCAATCCAAAAACAGTTATTTCCCACCCTACCACCAGGCTTCTGGATAATTCTATTAAATTATTACAACATAATTTTCTTTTCTATGCCAGTAAAGAAGCCTGAGTCATTTACACCACAGTCATCTTCCACAGTGTAATGATCTCATAACTAAAGAAATTGATGGTCATGTCCCAGTTACTTCCTCTACGCTTTGCCCTGGTGGCCCTAATCATCCATCTCAGAAGTACACTTTAATTTCCTTCCACATTTCCTACTGACATAAGCACCAAATCAGCCTGGCAGGGGGGCAGATCCTCTCTCCATCAAAGCATAGCAGGCAGCCCTCCAGCAACAGAGCTAAGTGGAACTCAATCCTGATACTTCTGTGCTGCTATTGATCCCTATGATAAGAAATCAATACTTCTATTTTTTTAAGTTTATTTATTTATTTTGAGAGAAAGAGGAGAAGGAGGAGGAAGGGGCAGAGAGAGAGAGAGAGAGAGAGAGAGAGAGAATCCCAAGCAGACTCCATGTTATCAGCACAGAGCCCAACACAGGGCTCAATCCAGTGAACGCTGAGATCATGACCTGAGCTGCAATCAAGAATAGGACGCTTAACAGACTGAGCCACCCAAGCACTCCAAGAAGTCACTGCTTCTAAATTACATATCCCTAGCATTCTCTGCCTCACTATATTAATCTACAGAATACAAATATATCATCTCTCTGTAGGCGAAGAAAAAATTAAATAGGGAGGATCTGAAACCCTTTGAGAAATCCCCAATCTGCTGGCCACAATGGCGTTCTAATTTCATCACTAACTTGCTGTGTGATGAGAACCAGTATATTTAACCTCTTTGGGCTTCAATTTCTTCATCAATAAAATGTGGATTTCTTCCAACTTTTGTATTATAGATTTAATCCCTCTTTTAAAAAATTGTTTTTGGGGTGCCTGGGTGGCTCAGTCTGCTAAGCGTCCAACTTCAGCTCAGGTCACAATCTCACTGCTAGTGGGTTCCAGTCCTGCATCAGGCTCCATGCTGACAGCTCAGAGCTTGGAGCCTGCTTTGGATTCTGTATCTCTCTCCCTCTCCACCTCCCCTGCTTGTGCTCTGCCTCTCTCTGTTTTTCCAAAATAAATAAACATTAAAAAATTTTTCTTAACTGTTTTCAAGGAATTTTTGTACTCATACCTTAATCCTCATTCCTTTTACCTGCAAGGTAAGTATCTGCGTCACTCAGCTTTCCTCTTTTTCTTTAATTTGACTTTCATCTTTAATTTTTACATACCGCACAACTTTACAACACATTCCCATTAGTATAATCATACAAAGTTAGCTTACACATATATGGTATCAACCATGACAATTTAGATAAGGTATTTCTATTTCAGAATCTTTCTTTATTTTGATTACACCAGAAAACCTAAAATCCCACCTTCAAAAGGGCATCCCTTTGTTTTTATATGCCCGTAGTAGAGGGACCAAAAGAAAAAGGTAATAAAAGGCCTTGAGGTGCAAACTTTGGAAATGTAACTACAGGCTTTTTGTGTTTTTTTTTTAAATGCTCAACCTGAAATTTCCAAAAGATAATTGACCTGCTAGAAAATGCTTTGTAAATAGCATTTTTTTTTCCATGACTGAATATTCCTACCTTCTTGATAACAAGCTGCTAGCATTCATTTATAGCCTCTTAGGCAGGGGGAACAATATGGGGAAAAGCCGGAAAATAAAAAGGAACACGATGTCATGGAAATTATTTCAATACGACTGGGGCACAGAGTACAAGGTAAGAAGTGCTAAGTGATGATATCAGAGGTAATAAGCAAGGGCAGGTCAAAATGAACCTTAAAAACCATAGAAGGCCGGTGGGCAACAGGAAACTACTATAGTATTTTAAGGCTGACAATACCATGATTATCTTAGATTTCAGGGGGCAATCACTGCAATTTGAGTGTAGAGTCTGGATTGGAGAGAGAATTGCACATTGGTTATAGGAGCATTAGGAAATGAGTGAGGGAGCTGAGCCAAGTGGTACTGATGGTCTGGACTAAGTATTCTTAGGGAAGATCAGTAGACGTGAGCCCCTGAGAGAGAAATCAGCAGGACAAGTTGATAGAACTTTGTTATTATATTTTGTGTAGGGAAAGGAAAAGAGTGAAAAATCAAGGAATTCACCTTTGCTTGGTTGAATTCACCCCGACTTAGGCAGCTGGGAAGATAATGGTGCTTTTTACTAAGTGACGGCACATAAAAGAAAGGAATGGTATAGATGGAGGTACACAGTCATTTGAGTTTGGGGCATTTTGAGCCTGAGATTTTGAGATACCCTTTAAGAATCACTACAAGGTATCTGGCAAAGTGTGCACTAGAGTAACCAACAGGTGTCCTCTGTCATGGTCTTTCTTCCTACATTGCGTGTAAGCACAGCTGTGACCCCCCACAACTTAAAAGCACCATCCCCCCAAGTGCCACTGGAAACCTGTGCTATCCAGAAACATCAACTGCTAACCAGACCTCTATACTACATAACACTGCACCATACACATTATAGTCTTGTGTCCACAATGTACCCTTCTGCCTCAAAAACAAATTTCTCAGTGGAATCTCCAATCAGTGGAACTTGGAACTCTATAGCCAAATGACAGAACCCCTTCAGTGTTTCCCAGCCTCTGCTCCCTTCTTCTTTACATCTTTGTGGTGGAGGAAATAAGACAAATTAGAACATCACTAACTGGGTACTGGAAGGGAAGCCAATATATTGTTTTGTTTTGTTTTGTTTTGTTTTCACAGAATTGGGGTCTTGCTGGATACAATTTGTGAAGCACAGACACAAAACCAGTTTGGGGCAGGATTCTTTCATTCTTTTAGGACAGGTGTAGCCCAATAGGAAAATCATGTGATTCTGACAACCAGCCTCTCACCAGCAATATTTAAGATTTATGTATGGAACAGATATTAAAAAAATCCAAGAATGTACTGTGAAGAGGTGGCATTTATGGCTGCATTGCAATTGAATAAGCAGCCACACTCTCACAGACTACATTATTCTCAGAAAGAATCAATTTGCCATGAGTTATTTGGTATTTGGACATAAAATCATTAGTTATTAAAGTGATGAGGGACCTTGGAGATCATCTGGCCCAATTTCCTCAGTTAGCAAATAATGAAATGGAGGCCCCCAGCGGCTAAATGCTTTGTTGAGTAGTGGCAGTGCTGGGCTTAGGAGTCAGTACACCTAACTCCAGACCGGTACCATTACTGCTAACCAAACAGCTTCTCTGTGAAATAACTTAGGCTGATCTACACAATCTATAAAAGAACATAAAAAGCTGACAGTATATCCATCTCATTCCATACTGTATGTGTTCTATCTTTTTGACCATATGAAAACAGGACATTCCGACCGCCATAATTTCATTGGCCAGATAGCCCCCATTATCATTATTAAGTGACTAAATTCACTTAATGTCAAAACAAAGAAAGAAACAAACAATCATATTTCCAATCTACAGGAATGGCCTAGATTAGAGGTTCTCAACTGGGAGCAACTTTGCCCCCAGAGGACATATCCAGAGACATTACTACCTGTTAGAACTTGAGTGCCGCCTATTGGCATCTAGTGGCTAGAGGTCAAGGGTGGTGACAAACATCCAACAATGCACAAAGGGAAACATCCAGACCAAAATGTTGGTAGGGCTGAGGTTGAGAAATCCAGGTCTGTATTAATTATATAAGCAGAAACTTAAAAGTCCTCCACCGCTGGCTAGAATCAACAGTGTTGGTTAAAAAATATTTTAAAAATGAAGAGTGGTAGATAGCTATCTGGGAGCAGATCAAATGCATTCCATCAGGCAAATGCAGCAGCCTGGCAAAGGATAAGCTCTCAAGAGGAAGTGCAGGGTAGTAACTGAAGTCATAGTGCTTCAGTTCATGTTCTCCCGGCTCTCATGTATCCCTGGGCAAGGTCCTCTAAGTTCCTGTGACTTAGCTTCCTCAGCTTTTGTATGCAGGTTAAAATAAGTAGTACAGCCTTCTCAGCAGAGTTGTAATGAGATGCAAATGAGGTGATGTGTATAAAGTGCTGATCACAATGCCTGTATCTAATAAATGCTTTAAAAACACTAAAATTTTCCCTAAATTTAGAGCTTGACATAATTTTTTGTTGAATCCAATGCTCCCGCTTTATAGATGACAAAACAAGTCCCAGAAAGGTGTAAATAGAAGATCTTGTATTTTCCCTACTATTCCATTCCTTACTGTCTCCATAGAAGGAGACATCAATAAATGTTGGTTTTATTTGTCACTAAGTTCTCAGCAACTCAAGAAAAGCAGGAGAAAAAAACCATTGTGGATATTGTCATCCCCTTTCACAAATGGGCAACTGAGCTCAAACATTAAGGATCTTACCTAAGGCTATCTTTTGCTAATGAACAGGATCTGATCCTCAGTCTGTGCACTAAGTACTCATTTGCTAATGCCACAGCAGGACAAGTTTGAAATCATCTCCCTTTCCTGTTTCAAGGCATTGGCCCTATTTGGTCATTTAGATCATATTCATTTTCCCCTCAAAGTAGATGTTTCCAAATGAAAGATAATTAATCAATTGCTAGCAGCACAAACCATTCACAGGCACTAGCTCGGGCAGGGCCCAATAAAAAATGCATCGTCTTCACAACGAAGCAAATTCCTCCACCAGCCCTAGTGAACCTTGTACCAATCTATCGAAATTGACCAAGAATAATAAAATATCAGCAACTGCAACACTAATGAGTAAGCCCCTTTCTTCGTAGGGATTCTAGATTAGTGATATCTTTGAAAGGGAATCTATGAAACAGTTCAAGACCCTCTATATATGTGATGTACCCTGTGTCATTCTCCAATCTGAGAGTGGGGCAAAAGTTTATCTGGAACCCACAAACAGGAACCCGGGTCAAATGATATGAAGTCTTTAATCTTAAGGGAAAGTAATAGGACTCCCTACTCTTTTCCATTTCAGGTATACAGAGAAGGGGCAGAGTTGGTGACTGTACAAGGTGGGACTCAGGAGTTACACTTCTTCCCAGTTGGGAGTGGAAACCAAACATCCTAGAGAGGCCTTGGGATAAGACCTGAAGGCTGTATGTCCCCTGGGAGTCTGTTCTTTGTTTTGTTGACAGCTTTGCTGAAATGTCATGATTCCTCTGACCTTCTTGCAGCTAAAAGAACAAAATACTAGCCCTCCGGAAAGCTGACATGCCTTGGGGATGCAGCCAGCCTAAAGTCATCATCCAGGCAGAAAATAAGAGGAAACATACATCTCCCACACTGTTCCCCCTACCTTCTGATTTTCTACCAGAGCTCCTCATTGATAGAACTAGGGGACAACTGACTCCAAGGATGCACAATTCATACCTGTCAACCTCTTGGGGACAGACAGCAGCATGACAGAGAATGGAGATCCCAGCTGGAGACAGAGGGTGTCCAGTACATTTACCTTGACCACAAAGTCACTGGCCCTTTTCACTGAGTACAATGGTCAGCACTGCACTCTTGAGAGGTCTGTGGATTCTTAGAACCTGGTGTGAAACCAGTCATCTGTATGGCCCAAAACAGATTCTACTACCCCCCAAGCCTGTATCCTCATCTGAAAAATGAAGAAAATAATTGCGAATTTTTACCGCGTGTCTATTATATTCCAGGCACTGTACTGGAATTTTAGGTATTTATAGATATTAACTCAGTCAATCCTTACAACAAACACTGTTATTATTATTACCACTTTATAAATGAGAAAGTAGGCACAGAAAGTTTAGGAAATACACCTGGCCCCACAAGGCTAATGTAATAAGCAACATAGCCAGAATTCAAGCTCAGGGATGTCAGCTCTCAAATCCATACATCTAACCACATGCCATGATGCATCAGTAATGCTAGTATTTGCTATTTCATGGGGTTGTGTAATAAATAAAACGAGCATATGTAAAGCAGCTAGTAGTTAACATTAAGGAGGTTATCAAGCTATACTTCTTAAAATGAACCATTTAATATTTTTAATTTCCCAAGACTAATTTTTATACATTGTCACAGTAGACAAAAGTTTCCAAAAATAAGATCACATTACCCTCTTTTAGGGGCATGGGCAAGGAAAGCTGACAGTGAGGGTGTTCTTCCTAGGTACTAACATCCTGAGACTTAGTATTGGCCCTTTAGTATTGGCCAGTTAAAGCCTATTTTCCCCTACTTCTCTCCCAGAGTGGGTCAGAACCAAGGTAAAGAAAGTTACTGGCTCAGAAACGCTCTGAGGGTTCAGTAGAGAGAAACAGTTAAATTTCCAGGGGTCTGAAAAACACGGTTCCACATTTTGTTTCTGTAACTTAGAGTTCCCACCTTTTAAAATTCATCAAGCTTTGTCCTGTCATGTCACTGATTCAGGGAAATAAACCCAGGTTTCCTCCTGTTCAGAAGGGAGCACCCTCCTTCCTCTCCCTCCGCTCACTCCCTCTGTGTGACTAAGAGCAACCTAGATAATAACCAGGGAAAAGAGTTACAGAGTTGCCTGCTCAGATATTGCTCTCCCATAAATGTCAGGAGAAAAGGAAAAGGGAATTCCTAGGTTTTCCAAAGCTTCTAGTCCAGTTCTCCAGAACTTGGCACCAAATGCTAGCAGAAAGGACCAAACATTTTCATCCTTGCATTCTCTAGACTCATCGTCTTCCTCAGGGACTCATGAGAAGTGACTGTTGCTGATTAAGATGTTAGAATTTGGGAATCCAATCCAGTTAGCTAATCCCATCTCAAAATGATGTACAAAGACACCATTGTAAACTGAACTGTAAATGCCTCAACAGGGTATTAACACTTGAAACACTGAGTCAATTCACTAAAAAATGGAAATGTTTATAATTAACAATCTCTGGGAAAGACAGGATTTTAATAAGAAAATCATAGGCATGTTTCAGAGAGCATACTAAGCCCTTCTTCTAATTCGTTCAATTTTTTTTTCCAGAGAACATGTACAATTGTCATAAGCCTGTTCTCAAAGGTTCACTTTTATAATAGCATATTTGATTAAATTTTAAACAAAGGAAAGCTTCCAGTCAAGAAAGCCCCAAATTTTGATGGCCTATTTACTTCCCATCTTTGCTCTGCTGAATTTCTACTCTTCAGAGAGTCTCCCACACCCAGAGGCATAATGAGAAATAACTTTAAACAGTCAAACATGGGCACCAACCACATGAATGACTGGATGTTTGGGGGCACCCCAGGGATGCCAAATTTAACCTTTCCCTGGTTGGACTGAGAAGGGCTGACAGGTACTGGGGGAGCCCCCCAGAACAGGGCAGCACAGAAGGAACTCACAGAGCTTGAGACCAACATCTACAGGGCTTATTCATTTTACAACACGAGTGCTGGCGTCTGTAGCCTCTTCTCTCTGGCTCAGTCAACACTATCCACCACTGTCACCTACACTGTTTCAGACATGGCAAATTCGAGGTTCTGCTCAAATAATATTCAAATTACTGAAGCTGAGGAGGCACGAATCTGTGGCTTCTTATTCCTCTTCTGATGGTAAATATTACAGTTGCAAGTAGTAGAGTAAGAGCTGATGTGTTGGAGTGCTGGGCTAAACACGTAGAACATAAAGGTAAGGATTAAATCAGTAAAGGAAAAAGTCAAATCACAGACTCAATTCTCGTGTCAGTGAATAGCAAGCCAAATGGCTCTCAGCCTCAGATATACGTGACCGTTTTTCAAGGAACTCCAAAAAATACAAACACCTAGACCCCTCTCCAAACCTACTAAACTGAGACCTTCAAAAAAATGCAAGGATAATGCCATTAAACCATTTAAAAAGTAATAATACTGATGTGGGAAAAAACAGCTCCACATATAATTCTGGAGCACAACCGTGGTTAAAATCTACAGATGTGGCCAAAATTTCTAAGCTTACACACACCTCCCTACCTGCCCACTTCATTAGTGTTGTCTTCCAGACAGTTCTGGACCTGGAGTGTTTGATGTCGGTGAGACCACAATCAGGTGCAGGACCTCTCTGCGAAGCTATTGTTCAGGCTGCAGACCTTGAGTCCCCTCCCCTCTCCATCACGGGGACAAAACAGAAAGTAGCTAAGGCCAGAACAACAATTCATGTAGCAGGTTTCTTTAAAGGTTTCTGTTTCCTAACTCTAGTCTCCACTTTCATTAACTTTTTACAAGATGTACTTGCTGGAAATTAAAATGTTCTCTGCAGAATAAAAAGAAAAAATTAAGAAAGAAGTTAAAAATAAATAAATAACAATTTTAAAAAATGTTCTCTGTACTTTGAAAGTACAACTTAGGCAGTGAGTCATGATTAAAGCTTTTTACAACCCTAAGCAATCAGTCAATCAGTCCATCAATCAATAATAAAGGTGCACAGTATTTCATTACACAATGCAGGCAACAACATATTCTTTGTATGACCATGTCATACAAATTTCATGTCTTTTAGGTTTGCTATTCTCGTCTCGCTATTTTTTGGGTCCACCCAACCATTTTGGATCTAGACAGGATGAAAGCATCATTCTGTTTTGTATTCAAGTCATGTTTTTGAGCCCTGTGTAGAGCAGATGTTTGTGAGAACAAATAATGAGACTGCTCCACAGAGGAAAAGCCCAGGGAAAGCACTTTTGCTAACCTTTCTCTCATGCATGTGAAATGTGCTCACACTGTAAGTATGTAAGTGATGCTTTATTAAACTCAGGGATTTGAAGTTCAGTTTTGGGTTTTTTGCCTTGAAAGCTTAACTGTTTTCTCTTTAGCCTTGTGGGGGTAGGCTCTGTGGCACTTCGTCAGAATTCAAAATCTGAAACCTCACATATGTTACATGAAGGTGTGGAACAAATAAATCACACAATTAAATGAATCTGTCAGAAATTTTCATCTCTCATTGGCCTACTAAATATAATCTCCAGTTGGATGTTTAACTCCTAAATTCCAAAAAACTTAGTGATAAAGTCATTTAGCAGTTGTCAGCTAATTATCCATGATTTGTTTCATCCTATGCTTTTGAGAATCAAACTCTAAAAACTTTTAAACTCCACCTGTTAGACATTTGAATTCCAATCAAGTCAGCCAAAGGTTCCAAGTATCTTACTTCCTGGTGATTCACAATGCTCTGTTTAAGTAATGAGGCACATTTTTGTGTAGAAAGTGACTGTGAAAGAAATCTAATTGTACACGTAAGTTGGTTAATATTTTAATATCTATGTTACTGTATTAACAACAATGAAGATTACCGCAAAAATTCTGGACAGCCCACATTTTGTATTAGCCCCAAGAATATTCTTTCTAAAGTCACTCTTCTCCATGCAGCTAACCCAATACCCATTAGTGATACTTCTCAATATAGAACATAATGATAGAAAGCCAGTCTTTCAAAAGATTCTGCTTTAGATGATCTGGATCAAATCACAGGAGCCAGTTTGCATGAACTAAGCAAAGGAGGAGCGATTTTACTGCATCAAACAACCACCATTTTTTGCTATATGACTGTGCAGAAAATCAGTGTTTTTAACAGTTATATTTTGGCTAGTGTTGTATTTTATGTTTGGGTTTTTTTTTTTTGAGACTGTGTAAACATAAAATTCTCACAGAAAAAAATGATAAACAAAAAAAGTACTCCTTGCTGTCTTGTTTAATTTTTTTATACCTTACTATGTTCATAAGTAATTTGAGGTAGCTTTAAATAAACATAAAATAGAATAAAAAAGAGAGAAATCTTGAGTCCAATAATCCAGGGAGAAAAAAATCAAGAGATAAAAACCAAGAATTTAGGTTATAATATAAACTCCACTGCTTAGCAATAAACATGAGTTAGGCTATGAGCTTTCTAGGAACTAAAACAATGGGAAAATTATCTGTTATGTGACCCCCAGTATCCATAAGATAAAAATAAACTCGCGTGTCTGATGTGAAAGAGGTGTTTGCTAAGGCTTCCATCTCAATCAAGTTGTAATATAAATGTTTCAAGTCAACCTTACAACTTAAACACAATGTTGTATGTCAGCTATAACAACAACAAACTGGTTGCTCAAAAAAAAAAAAAAACAAAAAAAAACAAAACAAAAACTAAGTGTCCCTAAAAGTAAATCCTGAGAGACATTCTTTTCTTCCCCTCTGAAATGTAAATAAGAGGATTCTTAACAATACCCCTGCAGTAAATACAAACATAAGATGCTCAGGGTTCTTTCTAACCATGTCTCTCACAGCAGGTCAACAGAAACACAATGCAGAGACAACAAAACCCAGCTGTGTAAAAGCACTGGGGAGGAGGGGTGCCACAAGAGTGCAGCACAAGCAGGCAGCTGTCTTGTCTGATAACTCATGAATACGTTTTTCAGGATCTAGAAGAGTAGCGGGCGGTGTATCTTTCAAGCCACACTCCATAAACTTTTGATGAATAGTGAGGCATAATGAATTGAAGATATTATTTTCTAACAAGTAGAATATAAACGAATGATTCAGTTTCTCAGTGGATCTTTATCTGGATTTCATTGAAAGGCCCTATTGATCTAAAGCTTCCGTAGACATAACTGATATTCTCGTCAAGGGATTACCAGAACTAAGGGCTCCGACACGTCCCTGATCCACAGCCTACTTACCCCAGCTGTGTGAGATGATATGGTCCCTAATTCCCCACCTCTTCCCTCCTCCATCTTTTATAAGAAGATGAAAGACAAGACTATTTGAGACGTTAATAAATTGCTATCACGCTATTCAGCCTCATTTTTAAAATATGGAATTAATTCTGAAATTAAGAAAAAGCAAAGCATAGACTAGACACAGACTACCATAGACTACCAAAGTCTTGTTCTAATGTGTCTGAGCTGCTTGGTGTCAAACCCATCAGGGGTAACAGTTCACAAAGCTCAGGGACCAGATGGTAAAGGCACAGGTTGCTTTGCAAAGCACTAGAAAGCATTTGGAATCTTCTTGCTATTCAATGGATTGCCCGACATTTGTTTTGCTTACAGAAAACACAGGTACATCTACTACCACACTTACTACACCTACTCATCAACAACTACTAAAATGGACCAATATTACTTGTTGGCTCTTCCCTCAGGCCCGAGTCTTGTTCCCAATTTGATGTAGAACAAATAATTAGGGCCAAGTCACTGGACAGGTAGTACTTTCATAATGAGCCAGAGGCAGAGTGTCAATTTGTCTGATTCAGGTTTTATAATCCACATCCTTTCCACTGAAGTTTTCTTCCCTTTAAGCTCGAGACAACCAGGTTAAACAATTTAATACTTACTCTTAGAAACAGGACCCCAGTCGATATTAAAAAGTCATTATAAAATTACTACTTACTGTCCAGCAAGCAATCTGAAAAGAGCTGTAAACTCAAGAGTTGTTCCAAAAGTCAATATTCCTAATTCACCAGGCCAATGTTTGTAGGAAAAAAGCTTAATGCTCTAGCCCTCCATGGCTTGTAAGGAGTCAGACAGGCTCAGCTGGGATTTTGAAGGCAAGTTAATAAAGGGAGGTGAGGCAAGGGTTAAGAGAACTAACAAGGGAAAGTGAAACACTCAGAAGTTCAGCAGTAGGAAACTGTCCCATCTTCAGGCCCCAGAGGCTGGTGGAGAAAAACAATGTAACCAAAGGCATTGACAACTGTCGGCTCTAGTTTCAACGCCTTTTTAATCAAGGATGCACAGAGAACTTCCTTTACTTAATTGGGAGGAAAAGGGAATCAAGACATAAAGAGAAACTTGATTGAAACATGCTAGCAAAGACTTTTCACCTACATACCACCATTTTCACATAGAAATGTAATTTGCACATATGCAACAAGGAAACACATTTCAAAAGGTAATTGAAACTTGAGCAAAACAGCTGGTCTGAAACAAAAGCTGGCTCTCAAGGTGAGTTTTTTCCCCCAACTTAAATGTAAAATTTGGAAGAATACTGCCTGAAACACCCCCATGATAGTTAGTGAAAATGATATGCTGCAGCAGGCAGGGTGACTCACGCCAGCAGAGATTCACCCAATATGGCCCCCTAGAGAGAAAAGGAAAAGTAAGGTCAACAATAATTTAAAACTTTAGAATTATTCCAGAAACCTACACATTCCCAGACTGGAAGTTGAACTGGAAGCCAGAGTGTTTCTCTGCCCCGCAGGAACATTTAAATTAGGGAAGAATATACATCTGCAAAAGAACCTTCTATCCTTAGGAGGATGTGACCACAAAAGGGGAAAAAATAATTTATAGGATGAATGAATTGCTCTGGGACATGCAAGATACATGTTGCAACACAACCCTTTAATTTTCTACAATTAATTAGAAGCTCAAGTCCCTCCTCCTTCAAACTGGCAGGAAGACATGAGTAATTTTGGGCTCTCTGCACCCTTCCTAGGACTGCTAAAATAAATCTATAGACTGATAGATCAATAGATAAATAAAACTGACCTTTCAGCTTTTCAGGTTCTGGGCAGAGAAGAGCCTCAGTCTGTGGCTGTCACAGATGCCATTTGGTCTTGGGGCCACAAGATGCCACTGTGAAGCAGGAGTCTCTCACCATCTGTCCAAGCTGTCGGGCCATCTGCGGCCCAAGCCAACAAGCTTTATTTGTTGGTAGGCAGCAACCTGGCAGCTTCACCCACTTTCAGGCCAAGCTTGGCCACCATGAGGCTTGGCCCACCCTTCAGGCGACAGCTCTGTCCTCATAGGTGTCCCCTCAGATCCTGATCCTCAGAGTTGCAGCATTTAAGTGAGGTCAGGACTTTCTGCCTCCCAGGAGGCCAAATACCCTTTCTTCCTCTTACTCCTGGGGGATAAACCTGTTACCAGACAGAGAACAGGTTCCAAACTCAGGTTCAGATGCTCAAAATCATTACTCGCGAGACAACTGATGGTAGGAGAGAACAGCCGCTTTATTCAGGAAGCCGGCAACCTGAGAAGATAGGGGACTAAGGTCCCAAAGACCATCTTTCATGTCCGGATGAAGTGGGAGGGGCTTAAAGGGGAAAGCGCGAGACATGTGAGAGGCAGGGAGCGCTGCCTGCGGGAGAAGCAGATGCCCAGGCAGTTAGTCCGTTTATCCACAGGACTCTGAACAGACTTGCTGGCCTCCGCGGCAGCTGTTTTTGAATGCAATGTGGTCAGGCCTTATCTTCCGGAAAAGTTCGGTCCTTCACTCCTCAAGGCCAAATTTGGTCTGCAACTCTCAAGCAAAGCAGGTTACTTCTGCTATAGAGTAGGGACCTTAGGTCAGCAAGCAGGGTCCTTAAGCTTGAAGTTAGTTAACCATTAAGACCAGTTGGACCAGTTCAAACCCAGGTAGATTTTTTCTCTCTCTCTCTCTCTCCTTTCAACACTATAAATCTTGGTTTGTTCCTCTCCTTTTTTTAGGTCAATTGCCTTAAACACAAGCGTGTGTGCGCCATGCAAATCTTCTCAATGGCTTTCTTTCAGAAGGCTCTGGGCTAATCTGCCAGCACCACTAAAGAGGAAGACCCTCCGTGAGTAAGAAAAACTCAAGTGTTAGGAATCCACAAATTTCTGGGAGAGAAAATAAAATCCACTTCCTTCTTTCCTGATGATGCTGCAAGGGAAAATGAAGAACGTAATTTTTTAGGTCACCCCACTCTCCTAAATTCATAATAAAACTATTTTTTCATTTACTATTCAAAAAACATTTAATGAATTCCAACTGTGTTTTAGGCAGTATGAAAGGCATTGGAGATGGAATAGTGAGAAAAAAAGTATTGTCCTGCTATTACAGAATTGACCATCTCAAGTTACCATAACGCAAGCCTATAGACTCACCTCTGGAGAAACAGAAAAAAGTGCAAGACACGAGCCCTATGTGAGAAGGGTGTTTAAACACAGCTAAGATACGACATGTACATAAAATTATCTATGCTAAAAAACAAAAGTACAAGTGGAAGATTCCTTACATGGTCCTAGTTGTGACTAAACAATTGCCAAATTTTAGGAGCAGAAAAAATTTTAGGAGGAATAGGCATTTAACTCAGAACCTGAGGAAGATGAAGAATCTTGAAATGTAAGGAGAGGAAACTCCAAAATTATATTAAGTTACAATAAAGGTGAGAAAATGCCAAAAAATTCAGCATATTTAAAGAACTTTTAAGGGGAGCAAAAAACACTTTAATTTTGTTTTTAAAGAAATATTTAAAATACACAGACTGGCATATGAGAGTATATCACTTCACTCTTTAGAAAGCTACTGTCAGTTGTGTTTTCAACTTGGAAGTATCAGATAAACTCATAATCCATAATACTATCCTTCAATTTCCTTGTATCATTAAAAAAAATTTGTTTCTCCCTGTTTCTTCTTCATCTGCAAAACGTCAGTAGAGAAATCCTCCATCAGAAACCAAACACTTTATAGGGGCACCTGGGTGGCTAAGTTGGTTAAGCCCTTGATTTCAGCACATGTCATGATCTCACAGTTCGTGAGTTTGAGCCTCACATTGGGCTCTGCACTGATGGTGTAGAGCCTGTTCAGATCTCTGTCTCCTTATCTCTCTACCCCTCCTGGGCTCATGTGCTCATATGCTCACTCGCTGTATCTCTCTCAAAAATAAACATTAAAACAGATGAATGGATCAAGAAGATGTGGTTTATCTATACCATGGAATACTACATGGCAATGAGAAACAATGAAATCTGGCCATGTGTAGCAACATGGATGGACCTTGAGGGTGTTATGCTGAGCGAAATAAGTCAGGCAGAGAAGGACAAATATCATATGTTTGCACGTATAGGAGGATTAGGAGGAACTTGACGGAGGAACAAGGGGGAGAAGAAGGGCGGAAATGGTGGGGGAAAGGGAGAGAAGCAAACCATGAGAGACTCTTGAATGCTGACAAAAACTGAGGACTGATGGATGTGGGGGGAGGGGGGGATGGGCATGGAGGAGGACACTTGTGGGGATGAGCACTGAGTGTTATGTGGAAACTAATTTGACAATAAACTATTAAAAAAAAATAAACATTAAAAGAAACACTTTATACAATCTCAATGGAAGAATAAATCAACTTGATAATTTGGCAATTATCATTGAAAGTCTAAAAATGATAAAACCATCTTGACTGATAAATCCACTTTTGAAAATTTATCTAATGCCAACAGACACATGAAACGATGCTCAACGTCCTCATCATCAGGGAAATACAAATCAAAACCACACTGAGATACCACCTCATGCTGGTCAGAGTGGCTAAAATGAACAAATCAGGAGACTATAGATGCTGGCGAGGACGTGGAGAAATGGGCACCCTCTTAACACTGTGGTGGGAATGTAAACTGGTGCAGCCGCTCTGGAAAACAGTGTGCAGGTTCCTCAAAAAATTAACAATAGAACTCCCCTATGACCCAGCAGTAGCACTGCTAGGAATTTATCCAAGGGATACAGGAGTGCTGATGCACAGGGGCCCATGTACCCCAAAGTTCATAGCAGCACTTTCAACAATAGCCAAATCATGGAAAGAGCTGAAGTGTCCATAAACTGATGAATGGATCAAGAAGATGTGGTTTATCTATACAATGGAATACTACATGGCAATGACAAAGAATGAAATCTGGCCATTTGTATGAATGTGGATGGAACTTGAGGGTGTTATGCTGAGCAAAATAAGTCAGGCAGAGAAAGACAGATACCATATGCCTCTACTTATAGGGGGAACTTAACAGAGGACCATGAGGAAGAAGAAGGGGAAAAATAGTTGGGGAGAGGGAGGGAGGCAAACCATGAGAGGTTCTTGAATACTGAGAACAAACTGAGGGCTGATGGGGGTGGGGAGAAGGGAAGAGGGGTGATGGGCATGAAGGAGGGCACTTGTTGGGATAAGCACTGGGTGTTATATGGAATCCAACTTGACAATAAACTATGAAAGAAAAAAAAATTAAAAAAGAAAATTTATCTAAAGAAAAAATAAAAAATTTCACAAAGATTTTGGTGAAAGATATTCATTATCATTATTTTATAAAAATAATGATTTTTTTGAAAGTGAAATAAATTTAAGGCAACTTACATATCCACAGTCATGGAGACGGCTAATTTATAGTACAGTCATATAAAAGAAGGATCTCGAAAATACTTAATGATACAAAAATACTGCTCACAAGGTGAAACAATCAGGTTATAAACTATGAACAGTATGACCTCAAATACATAAAATATTATGTGTATATAATATACAGATGGAAAGAAAGATGTTAAAAAATATTAAGAGCTATTATCTCTTGCCTGTAGCATTCTGAGTGAAATGAATTCCTTCTTTATGCCATCCTATATTATTTCAAATCATCTATAATAGATATATCTTTGGAAAGAAAGTCTTGCACTTGCAGTCTTTTGACCCCAGCCCCCTCAGCTGTAGAAGAATGGGCTTTAGACTGGGTATACTTTCTTACCAAGAGTTGGAGTTCTCTCAGGTTATGATGGACCTAGCACCTTGTGTGGGAATATCTTTCTGCATTTCAGACTGCTCACTGTATATTTCCTTTCTCAGCTTAAGCATTGTGTCATATGTTTCCTGGCTAACCCCACTGTTGTGTCTGTCCCCTGAAGGGCAGGGATGGGGTCCTTCATTCTTTGACATGAGAAGGGTGTGAGCAGATCAATTACCTTTCATCAGCTGTATTGATAAAAACATAAGTACGAATGGTCTAAACACACCAATGAAATGAGACAAATTTTCAGATTAATGAAAAAAACAAGATTCAACAATTTGTTGTTTATAACAAACTCATTTTTTTACAGATAATTAACTGTAAAAGGATGGAAAATGATGTACGTTACTACCACTAGCCAAAATAAAGTTTCAGTAGCTGCATTAGTATCAGACATATAGAATAAGGAAAATGATAAGTGAAAGGCAAGCATAAAATAAGAATAGATGGGTCAATTATCTAAAAAGACATAACAATTCTAATTTTGTAGGCACATAACAACAAAGTTTCAAAAATACGTGCAGTAAAACATGCTAGAACTGACAAATCTGCAGTTGTAGCAGAAGATATAGAATAAGTGGAGAGATATCAGTAAAGATACAGAGAGCCTGAAAAGCAGTAGCAACCAACTTGACATAATTGACATTTATAGAACACTTCACTCTACAAATTGCAAAATATACATTCTTTTCCACTGTGTGTGATACATTCATCAAGACAGATGTTATTATGCCAATACATTAAATATAAACAGATATAAAAGAATACAAATCATACAAGGGATGTTCCCAAAGCATAGTAGAATTTAAATACCAATAACAGAAAGATATCTGAGAAATCTCCAAATAGTAGGAAACAAACAAAGCACTTCCGAATACTCTAAAAAGAAGGAACACTTTCCAACTGTTACTATGAGGCTAATATTACCCTGATGCCAAAACCAGATGAAAAGAGTACAAGAAAGAATGAAAGAAAGAAAGAAAGAAAGAAAGAAAGAAAGAAAGAAAGAAAGAAAGAAAGAAAGAAAGAAGGAAAGAAAGAAAGAAAGAAAGAAAGAAAGAAAGAAAGAAAGAAAGAAAGAAAGAAAGAAGGAAAGAAAGAAAACTACAAACCAGTCTTTTTCGTGAACATAGATGTAAAAATCTTCAATAAGTACTAACAAGTTTTATCAAGAAATACTTAAAATAAATGATACCTGGGGCGCCTGGGTGGCTCAGTTGGTTAAGCGTCCGACTTTCATCTAGGTCATGATCTCACTGGTCCCAAGTTCGAGCCCCACATTGGGCTCTGTGCTGACAGCTCAGAGCCTGGAGCCTGTTTGGATTCTGTGTCTCCTTCTCTTTCTATAAACAAACAAACAAATCTATCTCCATGATCAAGTAAGAATCATCCCAGCAGTACAAAGCTGATTAAAAAATCAAATAGTATAATCCACCATATCAGTAGACTAAGGAAGAAATGCCATATGACCATTGTAATAGATGAAGGAAAAGCATATGATAAACTTCCACATCCACTGATGTGATGAAAACTATCGGCAAACTGATAAAACACATCTACAAGAACCTACAGTAAACATAATTTTGAAAGACTGAATGTTTTCTCTCTAAGATTAAGAATAGGGTAAGATTGTCCTATTTTACTACTCCTATTTAACATCATACTGAGAGTTATACCCAGTGTAATAAATAAAGCAAGAAAAATAAAAAGTACACAGATTGAAAAGAAATAAATACAATTCTTTTATTCAAAGATGATATAATTATCTATATAGAAAATCTTAAATAATTCCAAAAACTTAGAATATAGAAATAAAATCAGCTAGTTCTCAAGTTATATGGTCAATATAAAAGAATCAATTATATTTCTTTATACCTGCAATGCATATTTAAAATATAAAATTAAAGAAAAGAACCATTTATAATATCATAAAAAATACATATAAATATAACACATATGTGTAGACTGTATGCTCAAATTTGCCAGGTGCTGATGACAGCAAACAAAGAACTAAAGAAATAAAAACATTAACCACCCTCTTAAATTGGAGGAATAAATTTTGTTAAGATATCAATTCTCCCCAAATTTTATCTATAGTTTCAGTGTAATCCAAATCAAAATCCCCACAATCCTTTTTGTAGATAGCAACAAAATTCTAAAATTTATATGGAAAGTCAAAAGAACTGGGATCATCAAAACAATTTGGTAAAAGAAGTACAAACTTGGAGGACACAGTACAGATTTCATGATTTACTAATCAAGAGAATATGTGATATTGGCTGAAGGATGAAGACAATCATTAGAAAAGAATAGTATCTAGAATTAGTCTTACATGAATATAGTCAACTATATTTGACAAAAATGAAAAAGCACTTCAGAAAAGGGAAAAAATCATATTTTCAACAAATGGTGTTTTTAAAACTGAAAAGCAGGAACCTCAGCACATACCTCATCTGTTATTCAAAATTTGACAGATGGTAGTTATACTTGTGGTGATAAACTTGTCCAATTACAATGGTGTACACCTGAAACAAACGTAACAAGTATACTCAGATAATGTTTTTTTAATTTTTTAAAAATTTGAGGAGCGCCTGGGTGGCTCTGTTGGTTGAGCAACTAACTTCAGCTCAGGTCACGATCTCACGGTCCGTGGGTTCGAGCCCCGTGTCGGGCTCTATGCTGACAGCTCAGAGCCTGGAGCCTGCTTTGGATTCTGTGTCTCCCCCTCTCTCTCTGCCTGTCCCCGGGTAGAACTAACTCTCTCTCCCTCTCTCTCTCTCAAAAATAAATAAACCTTAAAAAAAAAAAAAACTGACCATAGACCCAAAATACAAAGTAAAACTCTCAAAATTCTAGAAAAAAAATAGGAGAAAATTGTTTATAGTTTGAGTTAGGCTAAGATATTTTAAAAATATGACACCAAATGTTCAATCCATGGGGAGAAAAAAATAAATTGGGATTTATCAAAATCACAAACTTCTGCTTTGTGAAAGACATTGTTAATACAGTGAAACGACAAGCCACAAGCAGGGAGAAAATGTTTGCAAATCACATTTGTTACAAAGGACTTGTATATAAAATGTATAAAGAACACTCAAAACTCAACAAAAAAGAACAATCTAATTTGTTTTCAATAAATAAAAGGTCTGAATAGACAATTAACCAAAGAAAACGTCCAGCTGGAAAATGAGCATGTTGAAAGAGGTTCAACATAACTAATAATTAAATTAATAATATAGACATTCAAACCACAATATTAAATGAACAGACATTTTCTTAGAATGGCAAACCATCAAAACTCTGACTACATCAAGGGCTCAGGGAATAATGAGCATCTGGAAGTCCTGTACACAGCTGGTGGGAACGGGAAATGTATGATCACTTTGAAAAACCAAGTTTGGCAGGGATGTCCGGGTGGCTCGGTCGGTTAGACATCCAACTTCTGCTCAGGTCATGATCTTACCGCTTATGATTGGGAGCCCCACATGAGGCTCTGTACTGACAGCTCAGCGCCTGGAGCTTGACTCAGATTCTGTCTCCGTCTCTCTCTCTCTCTCTCTCTCTCTGTCTCTCCCTTGGTCATCCCCTGTCTCCCTCTCTCAAAATAGAAGTAAACATAAAAAAATAAACATGAAAAACTGGTTTGGCAGTTTCCTATAAAGTTCAGCATGTACTTATTCCATGAGTCTGCAATCCCAATACCAGGCATTTACTCAAGAGAGAAAACCTCTGGTCACACAAAAACCTGTAAGGGAATATGTATATCAGCTGTGGTCATACTTGTCAGAAACTGAGAGCAACCCAGAGGTTTTTCCAGCAGTGAATTGATCAACAAAATGTGGTTCATACAGACAATAGAATAGTACTAAGAAATTTTTTTAAAAAACCCACAAATAATATTGATTCGTGCAATAGCATGGATGAATCTTAAATAAATTTTGCTAAGCAAAAGAAGCCAGAAACCAAGTTACATAATTCCATTTTTAGGACTCTCTGGAAGGTTAAAAATGATAGGAATAGACAACAGATCAGTTGTTGCCAATGATTAGGGGTAGAGGGTGAAGTTGACTATAAAAAAACAGGAGAGAATTTTTGAGGTAATAGAAATGTTCTATATCATGACTGTGGTGGTTTTCTGAATATGTCCACATCCGTGAAAAGGGATACCATAAAGAGTAAACTCTTTTTCATGTAAATTTAAAAAGAACCAGGAATAAAGGGAACACAACATAGAAAATAGAAAATAAAATATAATAAGTGAACCTAACTGAATTACAAATAAATAATATAAGGACAGTAATGAGGTTGAGGGGGAAAAAGTAACCTAATTTATCTCCTAAGAATATTATTTTGACTGGACTAAACACCAAAAAATATACATGAAACCAGTACTCTGGTAACCTTGTTTCTTGTGAATATGTGTTAGCAACTTCTAAGGAACTTTATATGTATACTATAATTGAAATAATATGTAAATACAGATAATAAAGGTCATGTTTCTCACTGTTGGAGAAATAAGTTACGAATAAGGTGGACGAACCCTGTGGGGCTGAACTGGAATCAGAGGTATCAGTATAAACTGATGGCTTCTACTGTACACAGAGAGATAGGTACAGAAATAAATTATAAACGAGTGTAATAAGATATGGCAACGTCATGTTCACCCTGACATGTTGCACTGAGAAAGGCACATCATTTCTGTGGTGTTCTTAACAAAAATGGATATCCCCAGTGTAACCATTGGAAAACATTAGGCAAACTTAAATTGAGAGAGATTTGACAAAATAACAGAGTATTCTTCAGAAGTGTATGTCCCTGAAAGATAAGGAAAGATCAAGGGGCGCCTGGGTGGCTCAGTCGGTTAAACATCAGACTCTTGGTTTTGGCTCAGATCATAACCTCACAGTTCTGGTCTCCTCTCTTTGGTGTTTTAAGTATTGCTCATTTCCCCTGAATGGTCTCATAGCCACCATCATGGCAAACCCTGTGTCCAGCACAAGCCGGTAGCTTTGTCACAGCGTCTAGTCACCAGTCTCTTTACTCATTACCTCTCGCTTGAAATAAATTTACTACGGTGCAACTTATATCTCATTTCTTCACTGTTCAAGTAGCTACAATAATTTTCTGACATCTATCTATTCCACTGTGAATTATGCACTCATAATGGAATTTATGAATTCTTCTTAGCTTGTCCTAGATCTAATCTTATAACTTTACTCTTTTTAATATGCAAACAAAGTTTAATTACACCAACTGCTTTACCTCTCCCCTCATAAGTCATTAATCTCTGCATCCAAGCAGCTCCTTCTTTTATCTGCTGAATCTAATCCTGCAGCCTTTAAGATCAAGCTCATCTAACTTCATGTAAAAAGCAGAATGAACCAGTTTCCTGGGTCTCTTTAAATTCTCTACCAAGCTTCTGATGCAAATTGTATCACCTACCCCACTTACCGTGGCTGATTTATTTTCCTTTTCTTCCATCTAATTGTTTCCTGTATTTACTCTTGTCTCCACAGCTAACAGATTATGGAAATAAATTTTTCATGTATTATAGCTACGTATAAAATGCATCCCACCTGACAAAAGATATTTGCTTCAGAGTCTCAAAAGTTATAAGAAATGCAATATAAATTTTCTATAGTAATTAAGTATTTCCTATCACTGATGACATTTTTCATTGTTATATAACAGTTTCACTTTTATATCACACAAGGTATGAAAATTCAGGACAGAAAAAATGTCTTTAAAATCATCTTTAATCCTACCGCAGAAAGGTAAACATTGTTAACACGCAGGTATATATTCAAGACTTTTTATTATTCATATATCCAACCATTTCTTTCCGATACCGATATAATGTAACTTGCTTTCCTCAAAATAGTGCATGTATGTGTACACCATTATATACTATTTTATTATACAGATTACCGTAATAGAGTCACCCAAACCTCAATTATTGAAAATTTAATCTTTGCCCAGTTTTTCTGTATTATTAACAGTGCTATAAAGACCATCTCTATAAAACACACTTGATCAATGGTCTGATTGTTTCCACAGAAGAATTTTCTAAAAGTGGAATTACTGACTTAAAAATAACAAACACGGAAAGGTCCATGATATATAACACCAGTTTGTCGTCAGGAAAGCGTACCGATTTACACTTTATCAACTATATGTACGAGTGCTCGTTGTCATCACACTTTCACGAATCATGAATGCTTTTGGTTTAATCTCGTTAGCTTTTCATGTCATGGTTTTGTCCACTGGTGCATTTCTCAAACTAATCAGCAGAATTAAGATTTGACTTCCACTCACTGACCACTTCCCCTCACAACCCTTCAGCTTGGACTTGGACCAGTACTTTTTAGAGATGCTATTCAGGTAAGTTCACAGTTCTGCTGCTTTCCATCTCCACTGCTAGTCACCTCACTGTTTTTTTGCTTTAAGGCCAGCCCGTACAGAGGCAGCTTGCACCTGAACAGTGAGAGTGGCGCCACCAAGCTCCTTCCTGGGAAAACTACACTCAGAATCTGAGAATCCGGCTGCCATAGCTTTGAACTGTCTCTGAGCATCCGTGCTTCGTCTCGATTTATTTTGTACATCTGTTAGCAACTGTGTCTGTCCTAAGTTCTCAGAGAACCCTGAGACGTTATTATTGGGGTCTTAGAAGGCTTGGAAATATTTCTACATAAATTAATGATAATTGCTTCTTCACTTCATGCATTTCAAGTTAGGAGAGTCTTCACAGGAACTTTCAGCTTTCAGATAGCTGGGGAAACCTGTATTTAAAAGCTTCCCTGGTGATTCAAATTAACCAGAATTAAGAACAACCATTAGAATGTAAATATTCAAGGGGCCCTGGGGTAGCTCAGTTGGTTAAGCATCTGACTGTAGCTCAGGTCATGATCTCAAGGTTCATGAGTTTGAGGCCCATATCTGGCTCTCCGGGCAGAGCCCGCTTCTGATCCTCTGATCCTCTCTTTCTGCCTCTCTCCTGCTTGTTCTCTGTCTCGCTCAAAAATAAATAAAACAAAACATTTTAAAAAAGAATGTACGTGGTCAAAATGTACGTACCCCGTCCATTTTCAACATGCTACTTCAGTGGATGACTTTGGGAGTTTTGATCACAACTCACTTCCTAGCCATTAAATTAAATAAATAGCTTGGACATGCTGCTATGTAGTCTTTTCACCCCCTGATTTTCCTCTCACTAAGCTGGAATTTTTTTCTCCTTTATATTTGGACATTGACAGCTCTCATATCATCGATAGCCCTTCCTGAGTGCTGCCTTCATCTCCCCATAGATACTCTAGGATTTACCCCAGTCTACAGCCAAGTTAACAAATGTTTAACTGCAGAAAACAGTATGAAGACTCTGTGTCTGTCTGCTGTATCCACAGGCCTGGATACCCAGCAAAAACTTAGTATATACATTAAGAACAAACTCTTACTCCCATCTGTAGACCATAAATTTCGGGAAGCTTTTGATTGAGAAACAAGTGAGTTGATAATATAGGATGGATGGCTTTCTAAGTTTGCTCTAAGCATCCAGTTTCAAAAACGTGTACAAGTTGTTGGAAAACATTCAAATAATATTTATTCTAAATGGTTAATATTTATACACAGATAGTTTAGATGACAGCTCTACTTCATTTGAGATTCACCACCCCAAGTATTAAAACAGAAGATACTATTCCATAATATTAGCAGTTTCCAAGAGAAAGCTTAAAGGTGTTAGTTTCCAACCGGAATAACACAAGAGGAGCAAACCTGTGATGGAAAAGACAGTGGATTTCTCCTCCAGGTTAAATATTCTGAAAATCACAGATACCATTATCCAAGGTTAACACCACAGTTATTAGGCAGAAATGCTTGTTCCATTTCTCATTTAAACCCGTACCCTGACTGATGGCTTTCTGTGATAAAAGCATTTATTATTCAGTAGCTAAAAGAGGAGTCAGATCTGCAGAGGGAGAACACGGAGGGGCTGTACTGCTCAGGAAAGGCTCAGCTGTCTCAGTTTCGGCAAGGCTGAATGTATAGGATCTCTCTGAGATTGACTTCCCTTGCAACGATGACTAATGCTAAATATAAACTTAGAGTTAGTACAAGTGAATTCTATGTCAATAAAAATGCATTTAATTAAAACGATGATCTGAAATGATGCAGTGTTTAGGAACAGAATGAATGGCAACCTTATTCCTCTTGGATTTTTCATATTACTGAGGAGACGGGAGAAGCGGGGTAAAGACAGAACAGGCCTTTTTGTACATGAGCACGGTGAGCCTGGTTTCCTCCTGGAAACATAAAAATCTGCCTCTTAATTCCACCCCTACCATTAGATTGGTAGATACATTTCTGAGTCGAAGGCTTCAGTGCCCTGTGGACAGGGAACCGGAATCACTAACCAGTCATGTAAACCTAAGATAATCACTTAAATTCCTTGCTTCTGTTTTGCAACTATAAAACGGCATATTTATTTCAATGCTGTTCCATTTCTACATCCCAGGGATGGAACAAGAATTATATGACATGCTGAGTGTAAAAGCTGCTAGAAAAGTTAACAAGCATTACAAAAACAAGGTGTTTATGGCATTTTTAATCTGGAGCTCTTCCTGAAGGCATGCACCATGTCTTTGCTGGCCATAAAAGTTTCTCAAAATTTTTTTTCTCTCCAAAACATGAAAAGGTGATCATATCTCCATTCATCTAGATCAAGGGTTCTCAATCTGGGCACTTTTGATACCTGAAGCCATATTTAGTTGCAGGGGGCCATCCTGTGCCTGTGTCATGTTTAGCAACATCTCTGGTCTCTACCTACTAGCTGCCAGTGGTAACCCTCCAGTAGCAATAATGAAGAATGTTTCCAGACATTGCCAAATGTGGAGATGGGGTAGGCAAATCACTCCCACATAAGAACCACTGACTTATATCCTATGTTAAACATGTGGGCATAAAAATTATTTTGTTAAAAGTACATCATTCTTTATAAGATATGCTTATGCATGCCAAATGATAAATTATATGTGTATATATATATGTATATATATACATATAAATTTCCTTAAAAAATCAGTGATGATGCTGTCAAATCCATTATTGCCATACTAAATGCTATTAAAATAAGATTAAACAGGTGAGAGGGATATAAAAACAAGCATCATAGAAAGTTACACAACAAAAAACTATCAAGGTGAGAGCACAATATTAGAAATAAAAACCAATTAAATATTTGAATATGACCAGACACCATATAATCAAAGCTTAAATGCAAAATAAGAAACAGATAATTAAGTCAATTTAAAGTTAATTTTCTTTTGTAAATTGCTAAAGCAAAAGTTGTAATGTCAGCAGATGACACTAATCAAATGTGTGTGTTTGAGATGATCAAGGCATAACTATTTAACAATGAGGAATGAGAACAATAGCCCAGACTCTCAACATTTTCTGAATTTCACAGTTGGTTCTTAAAGTCCCCATTATTTGATGACACTCTGTAAGGGCTGAAATGTAACAAATGAAAAGAAATATCATTTCCTCACATTTTATGGTTTTTATTACTATTGCTTTGGCAGCTAAAGTAACCAGCCATCTGGTTCCTCTGGAGAGGCTTCAGAGTGGTAACAGTGTGGTCCACTGCGAAAACCATCATGAACTGAAAGCAACAATAAGCTCCCCTACCCTGCTAGAGCCAAAGATTAGCAAGCAAGAGAGACAGAGGACTAGAGAGACAAATTCAAGGTCAGGGAAAGGCAAAGCAAAGACAGAAAAAGAAGTTTGATGGTACATTTTCTACTATTTTACTAGTGACCAAGTTCACTCTTAAGGCTTATTGTCTTATTTATTTAAAATAAAAGCTCTATTTTATGGGCAATAATAGTTGATAAATGTCCTCTTATTTCCCCTTCAGACATTTGAAAAAGTTGTTAAAAGCAGCTGAATAAGTTTAACTTCTGTCTTCCGTTTCATGTGATTAAAACACAGGAGTATTAAATCTAATATTAGATACAATTTTTCTCCCTGTTCTACAACTTGAAAACCAATGAATGACATGCTCTGCCTTGAGTTAAAAACCAATAACATTTGTTAAATTGGTATCCTATAACAGATCCTTTGCTACATGTCTCCAGATACTACTTTGTTTAAACTTAGCACAAGGTTAGGAGGCATTGGTTATATTGTGAGAAGTGTACTTGAATATGGGGAATCTTCTGCACTAAATGTCAATTTAATAGTAGTACTCAAGACTGAATAAAAGGGGGAGAAGTGGGTGAGCAGAAGGAATGTAAGACAATTTAGAAAGCTATAACCATCATGCAATCATGAACTAAAACCTAAAATTCTAAAATTAGAATGTGAGAAATTTAAAAAAAAAATAGGAAGGGCATAAACAAGAGAGACAAAAATAGAGCCACAGGGCATGGCAATTGGGGACATTGGAGAAGATCCATGAAATAAGCTAAGAATCAGCCAGTCCCATGGATCTAGTTAGTACAAAGCTAGACTGTCTAATAGCAGTGGATAACTGGGTCACTTGGAGTAGCTTGACAGTTTAAGCATCACACTGTTATAAAATCACTAGTGCAATTTTAGTCGTGTTATCTATTCCAGACTATTTACCCTGCGGAGATCATTGCCTCCACTCCTATTACTTGTTACCCTACTTCTTTCACTAAAAAAAGTCATCAGGCACAAATTCTCTCCTGTTTGTCAAAGTTTCAGTAACTAAGAGTTCTACATAGTCTTAGAGGTAATGGGGAAGTGGAGGAAGTCAGAGCAACTACCAGTCCTAGAAAGTACCCATATGCCTTGACTTCCGGTTCTCCCAATTTCCAAGCATGCCTGAGGTAGTGAAGGAGGAAGCCAGACCAGAAGGGCCAGAAAAAGAAGTCATATATATGCCAGTTTAAAGATCGGCTCAAACTCTGAGGCTGCTTCCAACAAGTACTACTGCAGCCTCCAACCCCATGCAATTATATTTGGGCTTCCGTCTGGTTCCAAGGTAGCAGATTGTCCAGTACACATGTGCTTTTGTTGTGACTGTTCACCTGGGACATCCATCTAGATGTGGAAATTTGATTGAAACCATGGACAATTTGACCCTCATGAAACATCTTCCTTTCACCCCAAAACTGGCTTATATCTCTACCTCTTCACACAGCCTCCCTTCATCTTGGTCTCACAGAATGTATCCACCTCGAAGCTCAACCCTTCAACCTTTTGCCTTCTTCAAGACTTTGCTTCTTCAGTGATTCCTACTTTCACCAGAATATTCAGTTTTTCCTGCCTTCAGCCTTTCTTCTCTGTTGCTTCCATTTTCCCCAATCTTCTAAAACATGCTTTGGTCTCCTTTTATCTGAAAGAAAAAGAAATGTTGATGTCATCCAACCTTCCCTTTAGCTGCTTTCTTCCTCTTTTTAAAAGTAAAATTGAATTCTGGAAATTTCTAAAGGAGATGTTTCTTCTCTCACAAAGTAGCACCTTCTGTTCTTCATTTCCTTATTCCTAATCTGTTGCAATCATCACCAGTCTCGAACGGTGGGTTCCTCTCAAACAGCGTTTTTCACACCCAGTCCATCTTGCAGGCTTCTCAGCTTCTTCCTTACAGCCCTCTGTTATTAATCACTCCCATATCCATCCTTCCTCCATCATACTAGTCTAGGCTCCTCTACTTCAGTAGCCATTTAAGATTGCTTAATTGGCTACTCTAGTTTCCTAGAGAATTCTTAAGTAATCTCATGTGGTAATATAGGGAAGCTTCTTGGCCATTTTTCATCTTATTGTCATCAACTTACATGTATAAACACATGAGCTTGGAAAACTGTCACTGAAAAAGAATGGTGCAGGTAATTTCATTTCCTTTGGGGTAATTTATATATGCTATAACCCTGGTAATAAACCAAATCATAAGGTGTTCTATAGTCCTTTCATTTTTTTGTATAATGCCATAACAATTAGTACTATCTATTACACAATATAGAAAGCAGCCCTTTCAATTGTCCAAGTGATGAAAGGAAAGCTATTATTGTATCTTGTGACTGCTAGTCAACATAGGCAATGTTCTGTCTCTCTTGGACTGGCTTGCTCCTCTACCACGTTTGGCATGATCCAAAATTGAAGGAATGGTAAATAAAATTTGCAAGTCAGAGCTTTCATTAGGGAGAGACTTAGTGCAAATTTTGAGGGCCTAATGAAGAAAGTATAATGAAAGAAAAGGATTCCTTAAAGAAAAGAAAAGGCATTGAAAATGAATTGTGTCTACTGTATAATTTTCCAAAGACCCAAAGATGTGGCTCAGGGGCATTAATGTAAATGCATTCCACAAAACTAAGGCCAGAGCAAAACTAAGTCTCTGAACTAAGGCATTAGTGATGGGCACAAGGCTTCCTCTTCGCTGCCCAGCACTGTTGAGAATATACACTAAAGGTGTGTCATTTTGGCCTCTGTTCATCTCTTCCTAGCAGGTCTGTGACCTTGACCAAAATGAAAAACAGCTGGCAGTCACCTCAGTTATCTAGTGCTACCTCACGTCAGGGTATTTTATATTTTGTTTTGATATATTGATCAGGGTAGACTAACTTCTGTGTAAGAAATCTAAAAATCTCAGCTTAATTAAATTAAACTTGGCTTTTATTTCTGCTCATATCACAGTCAAAGGCTGGTTGTGTGGGGGGCAGTGGGAATTGTGGGAAAGACTCTGATCTACATAGAGAATTAGAGATCCAGACTCCTCACACCTGTGGCCCCAATTCTCCTCTCTGTCTGGGGAGTCCTCTCCATTTACCTACCATATGAGGAAAGATAATTATGGAGGTGTTTACAGTCCAATCCTGTAAGTGGTGAGATATCACTCTGAACATATTATATTAGCCTGCCACCAGCCTCATCGCCACACCCTACAAGAAGAAACATCAGAAAATGTAGTCTATTTGTCCTACTCAGAAAGGGTCTTGTAACCAAATAGAAAGCATGAACAGTAATGTTAATGTCATCAATGACCACTGGGGGTTGTTTCTAGAATTGTGGTGACCCACATGAACTAAAATGCATTAGGGTGTTTCTAACACGTCCATGCGTGGTCAATCCCTCCTAAACCTTGAACTGCTGGTGCATGTTCATAAATAGGTGATGATTACACGTTTGCAATGTGACATATGCACAGTATTTCTAATAATTAAAAATGATGTATTATCCTAATATCAAAATTGGACAAAGCTATAACAGAAATAGAAAACTATAGACCTATATTTCATATGAATACACATATAACCCCCCCAAAATGCTAGCAAACCCATCCAGCAACATATAACAAGAAATATACCTTATGACTAAGTGAGATTTATCCCAAGAATGTAAAGTTGGTTTCTCATCTGAAAATAAATTAATGTAATACACCATATCAATAGAATAAAGCAAAAAAAAACAAACAAACACATGATTATCTCAGTTGATCTAAGAAAGCATTTGAAAAAATCCAACACCCTTTCAGGATTAAAAAAAAAATTGTCAAAGTAGGAAAACAAGGAAATTTCCTCAACCTGATAAAACACAGCTATGAAAAACAGCATATATAATGGCAAAAGTCAGAATGCTTTCCCAACATGACCAGGTTCTAGCTAACAAATTGGGCAAGAAAATGAATTAAGGCATACATACCAGGAGAGATAAAAAGAAGTGAAACTATTTCTATTTACAGATGACACTATGTTGCATACAGAAAAGCCTAAGAAATTTACTAATGATATATTAGAATAAACAAGTTAGCAAGATTGCAGAATAAAAGATCAATACTCAAAAATCTACTGAGTTCTATACAATGAACAATTTGAAAATGATATAAAGAAGGGCGCCTGGGTGGCTTAGTCAGTTAAGCGTCCAACTTTCGCTTAGGTCATGATCTCACGGTTCGTGGGTTCGAGCCCCGCCTCGGGCTCTGTGCTGACTGCCAGCTCAGAGGCTGGAGCCTATTTCAGAGTCTGTGTCTCCCTCTGTCTCTGACCCTCCCCTGCTCACGCTGTCTCTCTCTCTCTCTCTCCTAGAAATAAATAAAAATATTTTTAAAAAAAGAAAATGGAAGATGGCGGAGAAGTAAGGAGCTCCGTACTTGCACTCGCACCCATACATCACACAGAAAAGATCTGAAGCCATTGGAAACCTTACAAAACCTGAGAGATTGGGAGACAAAGGACGCAGAATCCACTGAGAGAGCCTTCTAACGTGAGTGCGAACCGGGGAAGATAAAATCGGGCCGGGATCGGAGACTCCAGGGTGGGAGACGATCCCCCTCTACCCTCTACGGGGAGTGAGAGGGGAAAAGGAGAGAGTCCGAAACAGAAAAACCTCCGCTCGGGGGAGAAAAACCTCCCCTCGGTCCATAGAAAGACCGTACTTGCCAAATACCTGCACACCAGGTCCCCTCACGCCAACTGGTCCTGGGGGGAGCTGAGCACACAAACTGCTTCTTTGTGCTGGTTCCTTGAGGCTACACTTCAGAGCGGTGGCGCGCCTGCCGCCATTGTAGCTCCCGGGCGGCTGGGGACCCTGAAAGAGCCGCGCAGACACCGGGCGTCTGCGCTCCTGGCTGGCTGGGACTCTAGAGGGAAGGCAGAGAACTAAAAACTGGATTATTAGCCTGTGAGTTCGTGTTTCGGGTGACGAGCCATAGAGGGACCCGGTTTTCCTCACTCCAGCGG
>NW_027527813.1:342814-354503 GCF_008692635.1 Crocuta crocuta
GAGAAGAAGGGCGGAAATGGTGGGGGAAAGGGAGAGAGGCAAACCATGAGAGACTTTTGAATGCTGACAAAAACTGAGGACTGATGGATGTGGGGGGAGGGGGGGATGGGCATGGAGGAGGACACTTGTGGGGATGAGCACTGAGTGTTATGTGGAAACTAATTTGACAATAAACTATTAAAAAAAAAAAAGAAAATGATATAAAGAAAGCAATAAGCTTCTAGTTATGGAACAAATCAGTCACATGAGATAAAAGGTACAGCATAGGGAATATAGTCAATGGTATTGTAATAGCATTGTATGGTGACAGTCGGTCCCTACACTAGTGGGAAGCACAGCTTAACCTATGGAGTTGCTGAATCACTATGTTGTACACCTGAAACTAATGTAACATTGCATATGAACTATACTTCAATTAAATTTTTTAAGTATTTTTTTAAAAAGAAAGCAATATATTAATTATAATAGTATCTAAAAGAATATAACATAGGAATAAATTCAACAAAATGAATGCAGACTTACATTCTGAAAACTACAAAACCTTGTTACAGTGACTTAAAGCAGACATAGGAGCACCTTGGTGGATCAGTCAGTTGAGCATCGAACTTCCGCTCAGGTCATGATTTCACAGTTCGTGAGTTCGAGTCCCACATCAGGCTAGCTGCTGCTAGTGCAGAGTTGGCTTCTTCATATCCTCTGTTCCCCTCTCTCTCTGGCCCTCCTCTGCTCACGCTCTCTCTTTCTCATAAAATAAACATTAAGAAAAAGTAACTTGAAGCAGATTTAAATAAGTGGAAAGACATTCCATGTTCATAAATCCAAAGATGTAATACTGTTAAGATGATGATACTTCTCACACTAATCTACAAAAGATCCAATGCAATCCCTATTAAAATCTCAGCTACCTTTTTCCCCCTGAAATTGACAAGCAGAACGTAGAATTCATATGGAAATGTAAGGGACACAATAACTGAACTGGTCTTGCAAACAAAAGAATGAAATAGAAGGATTTATATATTCTGATATTCAAACTTACTACAAAGCTATAGTAATCAAGACTATATGATACTGGAGTAAGGACACACATATATATCTGTGTGATAGAATTCAGAGTCCAGAAATAATCACTTACATACATGTTCAACTGATCTTCATCAAGCGTGCTTAAATTAATTCCATGAGAAAAAATAGTCATTTCTTCAACAAATGGTACAGGAATTACAAAAATCTGAAGTTGTGTAAGTTGTTTGCACCACACAGAAAAATTAACTGAAAATGGATCAACTACTTAAATGTAAAATCTAAAATTATATGACTCTTTAAAAAAAAACACATATAGGGGTAAACATTTGTGTCCTTTTTAGATACAACAGTAAAAGAATAAGCAACAAAAGAAAAGATAGATAAATTGAACTTCACCAAAAGTAAAAACACTTTTGCTGCATATGGTAACATCAAGAAAGGGAAAAGACAATAGAATGGAAGAAAATAATACACAAAGCATCTTCTGATAAGAGTGTAGTATCTAGAAAATAGAAAAAAAACTTTAACAACTCAATTACAAAAAGACCACCACTGTTTAAAAATGAGAAAATAATTTGAACAGCTATTTCTCTAGATAAAACATACAAACGGCCAATAAGCACATGAAAAGGTGCTTGCTATCATTGGTTATTAGAGAAATGCAAATAAAAACCCCAATGAAATACCACTTCAAACACACTAGGATGGCTGTCATACAAACGACAGATAATAACAAGTACTGGCAAAAAGACCTCGGAAGGGGCCATTGTACATAGTGGGTGAGAATGCAGAAAGGTGCAGCCACCTTGAAATACACTTATTAAGTTCCTTAAAATTTTTAACAGATGGCTAGCCCATGACTCAGCAATTCTACTCCTAGTTTTATATCCAAGATTATGAAAACATGCCCGCATAGAAATTTGTATGCAAATTCTCATAACAGCATTATCCATAGTAGCCACAAAGTGGAAACAACCCAAATGTTTATTAATGGACGAATGAATACAATGTAGTAGATTTATAAAATTAAATGTTATTTGGAAACAAAAAAATAAAATATTGATACCTGGTACAAGGTCAATTTGTACAGCGTGGATAACCTTTAAATCATTATACCAAGTGAAATAAACCCATCACAAAAGACCACATATTATATGCTCTTAATGGGCAAAGTGATAGAGACAGATAGTAGCTTAGTGATTGCATAGGGCTCAGGATTTAGTGGGAAATAAGGAGCAATTGTTAATGGTTATAGCACTTATTTTGAAGGATAATAAAAATTCCCTAAATTGGATTGCAGAGATAGCTGCCTAACTCTGTGAATGTACTAAAAACCTTCAAATTGTGTACTCTAATGAGTATATGTAAAGAATGTGAAACACTTCTCAATAGACCTGTTTTCAAAATAAAACTACACAACATAGCAAGTTGTCAGTAGTGGCATAGCTGGAAGTTAAATTCTGGTGACTTGGCTTGCCAAAAGCAGGTGTTTTTTGTTTGTTTGTTTGTTTGTTTCCCATTATGTAGAGTCTATGGTAGACTTTGCGGATTAGAGAACTATATGAGACACAGTAAGACCCCTTTCAGGACTTCCTGTGACCTAGCCCCTAAGAGGCTAAATACTAATACTTTCAACCTAAATGAATCTGCTGTGAGGAACTGAGAAAATTCTAGAATTTGAGCACACAAATTCCGAAGTCTTCAATTTCCTGGTGTTTCCTGTTGGAAATATGCCCTTTAGAGTTTTCATAGTAAATCATATAAGATTTAAGATTTATTTGTTCAAGTGCTTAGTTTTAACAAGCCTCAACCTCAAGCCTCTGATAACTCTTTGAAGGTGTCCATTGAAATGTTACCTTACCAGTAAGCGCTTCCTTGAATATCCTGTAAAAAATGGCATCATTCTTCCCCTACATCTCAGCATTTGCTATATATCATACTCTAGTTTATTTTTTCCCCCTAATACTAATCACCATCCGATATGGAACATATACATGTGGTTTTATTGTTAATTTTCTCTTTCCATCTCTGGAATATAAACTCTTTTAAGGCATGGGACTGTATCAGTTAGCCTTTTCAGCATATCAAATTCCCTTCAAAATTTAGTGCCTTAAAATAACAACCATCTATTTTGTTCACAAGTCTGTGCTTTGACAGTTTTGTAATAAATGAAGGTGGGAGGTTTCTCTGGTGTGAGCTGTGCTTACCCTTCTATCTGTAATCAGCTTCTGAGACAGTTGAGATCTGGCTCATCCATGATAACCTCCGCTAGGACGAGTCTTCTCTGCTCCAGGTAATCTCTTAGTCTCCAGTAAATGAGCACAGGCCTGTTGCCATGGTGGTTGGGCAGGATTCTGAGGACCATGTAGCAGGTGCAAGGCCTCATGAATTGCGTGGTTACATCAATTCTGCCATGTTTATTGGTCAAACCAAGTCACAAGGCCCAACCCATATTCAAGCAGTGGGAAAGCCTCTGAGTCTTCCTGGGTGAAGCTAAAAATCACGTTGCAAAAAAGGTGGACACATGCCTATAACTCTGGCATTTTGACAAAAAAATCTACCACAGAGGCTTCCTCTGATTTGTCCACTGCTATATCCCAAGCACTTAGAACAGTGCCTAGCCTACAGATATTCCAGAAATATTAGTTGAAAGAAAGAATGAATCACGTGTCCACTATGTCTGAACCAGACATAGTGCCTCATATACTGCCTCTTCTTCCTTAGGAATCCTTATAATCAGTATATGCTTGCAAGATACTACATTGTTTGTGAATAGTTGCAATTGGAGTTCTGCTCTACTGTTCCTTTCAAGTTAAAATGAGCTTTCACCATTTGCCTTCTCTCTTACTTAGCTCTTGCAAAGTTGGACTAATTGCTTCCAGAGACAGTGAAGCATACCATATTTCATAAAATGCTTCTCATCCAAGGAACTTAGAGAAGTTTCAAAACTTTCTCCTCCATCTCCACAGCTGTATAACCTGTAAGATAGGTGAGCCCTATTGTCTACTCCTTCCTTTCCCTGTCCCTTGTCCCAGCCAGCCTGTTTGTTTCCCTTTCTTCAAACTTAAATCCAGCTCAGACACAACAGAACAACCATTTGCCAATGCAAGGCATCTGCTTGAAACTTGGCTTGGGGAACTTTCTGGAAGCGGGGCCATGGTGCAGTGTTACAGATAAGTGTTGCAGAAATAAGTGATCAATTATGAAGTGTCTGGGGACCCACCTCATTTCCCCATCCCTGCCATTGCCACAGAGCAAAGTGAGACGGGAAAGAGAAAAAACCCATTGTATGCTTTCGCCTCCTGCATCTAGATTTTCTAGCAATACCTGTTTACAGATCAGACAGGTCTGCTATGGTTCTTGATAACTGGACTTGAAGAGCAAACTGGATCATTCTGCTGTCCATTTGGTCAACTGGACAGACTCTATCTTCTGGACTTTGTGTATCCTTAACACATTGCCAATAATGATCCTTTGGGTTACCCGTCTTGAAAGGCTGCTGTAGCACCTTGGAAATGTGGCCTCTCTAAAGAACAACAGATTCTACTAAAAGAAAAACAGCACATCAACAATCAGGGTATTGATCCAAGCATTGCTTCTTAGAGGTGGCATTCCTCACATACTCTCCCAAATGACAGACTGTTCAAATGCTGTGACATGTATTAATACCTTTCCCAGCAGGCCCCTGCCATCTGGAAATTCTCTTAGCGGGAAACAAAGCCTTTTTATATTTACAGATAAAGCTAAAAAAAAGCAGAGACTTGGAGGAGAAGTAACTTTTGACTTCCCCTTTTCTATCATTTGCCCACACTTCTGGTGCAAAACCTCCTTGGCATCTTCACCTCCCTCTCCCCTCATATCCAGACACCAAATCCTGCCACTTCTTCCTTTGATGTACTTTTTCACAGTCTAACTTGTTTTCCATTCCTTCTGCTAATATCTCCCATTCAGGTCTTTATTGTTTCACAGCTGTGTCATTGAAATGAGCTTCAAACAGAACTTCTGCCTTCATTCTTAGTGATTTACAGTGACTTAAAGTATAGTTCTAGCTTTATAATCTGGAAATATAAAAATTTCACGTATGATCTCTAACACTTTCCTCTTTTTAAAAAATGTTTGTTCGTTGTTTGTTTATTTTGAGAGAGAGAGAGAGAGAGAGTGCACACATGTACGCACACATGTCGGGGGTGCAGAGGGAGAGGGAGAAAGAAAATCCCAAGCAGTGTCCTTGCTGTCAGCACAGAGCCCCTACATGGGGCTGGATCCCACAAACTATGAGATCATAAGACCTGAGCCAAAATCAAGAGTTGGAGTCTTGGGGCTCCAGGGTGGCTCAGTCAGTTAAGCGTCTGATTTGGTTCAGGTCATGATCTCATGGCTCATGGGTTTGAGCCCTGCATGGAGCTCTGTGCTCTGTGGGAGCCTGGAGCCTGCTTCAGATTCTGTGTCTCCCTCTTTCTCTGCCCTTCCCCCACTCTCACTCTGTCTCTCTGTCTCTCTTTCTCAAAAATAAACATTAAAAAATTAAAAAAAGAAAAGAGTTGGAATCTTAACCTATTGAAACACCCAGACACTCCTCTAGCCCTTTCTTCTATATTTACCCAGTGCTGTGTGAATCCTCTGCTTTGGCTAAAGTGGTCTAATTGATATTTCTGAAAGGATCTGCTACCTCAAATTTAAATAGTATATTGAATGAAAATCACTTGGCAAAAACTTAAACATTACAGAAGTATGAATTATTCTGTCTTGTAACTAACCCTGATCAATCTGTTGTTAACCTTTAATGGTTTAATGATTCTCTCCTTACTCATATTCTCTGCCCTTACTGTGTCAGAACATTCTTCCTTTTATCTAGTTTCTTGGATAACACATGGAAGCCATAAACCCCCATCTTTCCCAAGGTTCTCCACTTCCTCAATCAACCCAGGCTACCAGCATCCAGCTCTCCAGTCGCAAATTTTATCCCAGGCCCTCACTTAACAAGAAGAAGCGATTGGAATGTCCTTGGTATCTCCTAAAGTATATCTGTCTGCCTTTTCATACCACCCACAATCCATGTGCCCACAGCTCAGTCCCGGAGGCTTTACACAGCTTTCCCTGCTTAATCTTTCCTACCCACTCCCCTCTCTCAGTGATCTCTGTCCCCTGAACTCATACAGAGCCAAAGTCTTGTGACTTGTCCCGTTTAGACGATACTAATACTCTCCCATTAATGTTTACTTAGCCTTAGTAGCTTGTTACAGACAAGTAGGTTGAAAACACCGTCGAGGTGACAAAAGCTTCTTACATTGATTTCCAGGCCCGTATTTCAACTTTATTTACTGGAGCCTGACATGTGGTGGCTGCTAATTTGTTATCCAGGCTTGTTAGTCACACTGGAAGTGAATGATAACAATTTTCTTTCTCTGTGTGAGTGATGATAGACACTCAGGCAGGCCTGTAGAAAACAGAAAGCCATCGTCCCCCTTGGAAGAAGAGATGCCAGAGCAGAGACCAAGGGCCAAAAAGGGAGATACTTAGAATCTAAAAGACAAATATTCCAAATGCATCAATTGACTCAAGGTCAGGGACACATTTATGAAACAGTTTTCATACGAGAAATTTCAGACTGTTTTCCTTCTCTCAATTCCTCTGTCTTTACTTTTCATTATTGGGTGAATACGTCCATATACATATTTGCCTGAACAAGACTTCTGGCATCTTCAGAGGTTCACTCTTCTGTGACCATAATATGCCTGACCTTTGTTTTCCCCTTACAGTGTACCTGGGTTCACCTTACCCTCCAGCCATCATTCGGACCCCAGAAACCAGTGGAATTAACTAAAACGTGGGAAGTAAGAGGCATCATTGACTGATGATTCCACTAGGGGAAAGGAGAGCATAAAAATAATTTTAACATAGGTCTTATATACAGAACCCCACTATCAAACGAGACCCAGAGAGGAAGGAAAATGCTTCTCCACTTTTAACTGCCTGACAAACCCCGGAACAATGAGTTGCTTTATTTGAAACCAGGGGAGGCCATTTTCATCTAGCTGGAAGTGGTGGGGAAGACAGAGGAGGGGTGTCAGACTGTCTACTGCTTTAAAAAGACAGGATGGGGCCTCGTTGATTTCACAGAAGCTCCATTTTTCTGCTGCATGCCCTCAACCCTGTCCATATTAATTAGACAGATGGCTAAGTCCTAACTGTACCTGTCACTCAGGGAAAATTCATAGTTTTGTGCTTAAATGATGATATGTGACCTCCTTTTCTCAAAGATAGGATTTTTTTCAAAAAAGAAATCACTCCTTTAGAATGAGTTCAGTGCTAAAAACTGAATTTATTTTCCTAAGTGTCATATCCCTGATTTGTATAGCAGAATCTTTTCCTCATAACTCTATTTTTAACTTCAATTTTCAAATAACTCAAATACAAGTAGACAGTAATTCTGATTAAAATAAAGATGCATGTGTTACTGATATCAGTTTATTGTAGCATTACCATTAATAAAGTCTTTTATTGTCACAGAGAAGAGTGAAGGCCAATTTTGATGCATATATACTTTATCTTAACACAAATACTAAAAGAAATAAAAAGCATCAGGGGCTGTTTACTGCTATGCACTTAACTCCCCAAATTTCTCTATTGCCTTGGCAATTATACTGCAATTGGATGCTCCTTCCCCATTTTCATGTAATTCTTCCAAAGCCGGAGGAATTCATGCCCAGAAACCATTGTCATATAGTGCTGTAAAAGAAACAAGTAAATGGAAGACTCAACACTTCTAATGTAATACTTGCTGGCCAAGGCATAATTTGGATAAGCAAATTTTGAGCTTGTATTATTTTATATATATAATCTGTTCAAAAATTAAGGAAGACTTACAGAAAAGTACATTTTTTTCATACAGCTGTACTGGAATTACTGTGAGCAAAAAGGAAACTGAATTATCAAGTGAATAATTTTTGGGCTGAAGAAATCGACCTTATTTTCTCCACCTTAGCCCTTTATCACCATTACATATGCATAAACATACCATCCACTGAGCGTTCAGAGTTCTTGTACTTTCTCTGTCTTAATGGGTTATGATGCTCACTCTCAGTTTCAGTTCGAGAAAAAGTATCAAACAGAGGCTTTGTTCAGTGGACAAACAATAAAATGGCTTCAGTGATAGAACTGTCTTTTCACCTTAATCTTATAAACACAAGTGAACTTTCCATTGGCAGCTTTTGCAACACTGTTCTCAAAAGAGCAGACACAATCATTCAAAAGGTACAATTGAAGGGAGAGGGCAGTAAAAACCAATAACTTTGTGCAATTACAGTAAAACACAACCGTTATTCATCAGAAAATTAGAGGCTACATCTAACAAATCTCTTGATCCCAGTCCTGTGGATGGAAATTTACATTCAAACGGAGCACCAAAATAACTTCCCTTCTGGGGGCAGTAAAGATTGTAACTAGTTTCTCAGCAGGAATGGCAAGGCCAAAAGTAACTTTTGTGGGGGAGGAAGCTTGGAGTGCTCCACATATTCAAATGGCAAGAAACCGGTTTGTCCTAGACCTGTGGCTCACATCAGGCCAAGGAGAGAAAATAACCCTGTACAAGATTCTCGGGGATCCCTAAGGGAGAGCACCCCTAACTAGTTAACTAGTCTTTGGGGTCCCATTATTTAAAGTAACCGTCTGTGAGGTTACAGACAGTACTAAACCTATCAGGACCCGTTGGATTGGAAGCCCGGAATTTCTATTTGGAAAGCAAAGTCCCAGTAGCTACAAGTCCTGGACGTCCTGCAGAACAAATCCCAGGTAGCGTTAGGATGCGCTAAACAGAAGTATACTATCCAACAGGACAAGGGGTGAGTTAGGCGGAAAGAGTCTGCACTAGGGATCAAACTGCCCTTTCAGGTTTCACGGGGAGCGTCCTCTGCAGCCTGGACCCCGGCGCACTGGCGTTCCTTTCCTCTTAAAAGCCAGAGACCGCCAGTCCTGGTGTCTTTTTTTCCAGCCTGACCTAGCTCCCTCTGCTTTCTCAAACCCTGTTGTTTATCCGCGCCTCTGCGCGTCCCGCGGCATAGGCGGGAGAATGGCTCCGGTTCGAGTTACTTCTCCGCGCGCGCGCGCCAAGTGCAAAGCAGACAGCAGCTGGCTGGGTAGGCGTGCGAACCTTTAGGCCGCTGGGCGTCCCCAGCACGCACACCTTGGCTGGCCGGCATAGCCTGCAGTAGGTAAGTGGCGAGGCCAGAATCTGCAGACTCGCCGTAAGCCTATACAGAGTCCGTTCTCCCTTCCCACTGATTGTCAGTTTCTTTGGTGAGTGCTGACACCAAGGCAAGCACGGATAAAATCGTCCCTCACTCCCGCCTCGCTCTCCCCCACTGGCCCAGCCTTACTTGTACTTACAAGTCCACTCTAAGAGACAGCTTCTGGCCACCGGTTTGGAATCCAAGAAAACAGAGCATGGGGCTGTGCGCAAGAGTTATTCAGCGAGTCTACACAAGGAAGCGGGGATTCCCAGGGACACCACAGGCACTGGGAAAAACAGACCCTCCAGCCTTTCCCTCCTAGCAAACCAACGCCTAGGGACTGGCGAGGNACTCTAAGAGAGCTTCTGGCCACCGGTTTGGAATCCAAGAAAACAGAGCATGGGGCTGTGCGCAAGAGTTATTCAGCGAGTCTACACAAGGAAGCGGGGATTCCCAGGGACACCACAGGCACTGGGAAAAACAGACCCTCTCGCCTTTCCCTCCTAGCAAACCAACGCCTAGGGACTGGCGAGGNGGAGTGCGGGGCAGGGTTGGGACTAGATGAAGCAAACTTCTGAACCTTCAGTTCAAGTTCTAGCAGTGGGGTGATTAGGTGGGAGCTGTTAGTGGGCGCGGCGGCTGAGTGTACAGTTTATTTTTCTGTGTAGATGATTTTTTTTTCTTTTTTTGCCTTAAATGGCTGAGGCTTAAACTTCCGCCGCGAAGGTGCGGGGTGCAGAAGAGGGAGGAGGCGACTGCAAGGATCAAAACTGATTCTGAGGCCATAGTGTGAGCCAGGGTCGCTTCTCACAGATCCAGGTAGTTTCCCAGGCCCTCCGGCCCCACCTTTAAGGGCTCTGCCCCAAGCGCACTCCCTCCCAGCAGGGCATTAGGGGGCGGGGGAGGAGGGATGAAGTGTGGAAGCGGCGGACCCAGCAGCTGAGAAAGTCAAGAAACTGTAGCAGACTATCAGAGGTGTTGATTCCAGAGGGCAGAGAGGATGGGGCGAGCCCCACTCGCCAACTACTCGTCCATCAACTTCGGCGGCAGAACTTGCACTTGATGATCTTCTTAAACGCGTTTTGGAAGTCTTTGTTGAAGTAGGCGTAAATGACAGGGTTGAGCAGGGAGTTGGAGTAGCCCAGCCAGTTGATTATGGCGCCCAACAGGGTGGGCATGTGGCAGCTGCTCTCGCAGAAGGGCAGGACCAGGGCAACGATGAAGAAGGGCAGCCAGCAGAGGATGAATGTGCCCATAATGATGCCCAGCGTCTTCACCGTTTTCCTCTCTCGGGCCAGGGCCATCTTGCGCTTGGCCTCGGCGTTGCGCTCATTCTTCTTCGAGAAGGAGGCGGGGGCGCAAGGGATACTCCCGGTCTCGTTGGGCAGAGGCAGGTGCTCTTTGGAGTTGCCCACCCGGTGCACTTCAATCACCTCCAGGGCGGCGCCATCGTCACCCTGCCTCACCGCGCCATTGGTGCACAGAGCCCCCGCTGCCTTGTTCTCCACGCCCCGCCTCCATTCTCTGCTCCCAGTCTCGCCGTTTATGCTTTTCTTGGGCTGCGGGGCTGGCGACACACCAAAGCGGGGGTCCGCTCCCTTCTTCTCCACCTTCTTGACTGTTTTGCGGATGCGGAAGCGCGCAGCTCGGAAGATGCGGCCGTACAGAACCAACATTAGCAGCAAAGGGATGTAGAAAGCCCCAAAGGTGGAATAGATAGTGTATCCATGATCCTTGCTAATCGTGCACGCGTCGGGGTCCGAGCGGTCTTCGGGGGTGCGCCAGCCCAGCATGGGCGGGATGGAGATAAGGAAGCCAATGAGCCAAGTGAGCGAGATGAGCGCAGCGGCGCGCCGGGGCGTCCTCTTGTTCACGTAGTCGATGGGGTCCGTAATGGCCCAGTACCTGTCCAGCGCAATGGCGCACAGGTGCAGGATGGACGAGGTGCAGCACAGCACGTCCAGGGCAATGAATAGGTCACAGGTGACCTGTCCCAGGGTCCATTTGTTGAGCACCTGGTACAGTGCAGCCATGGGCAGCACCAGCACCGACACCATGAGATCGGTGACAGCCAGAGAGCCGATGAGATAGTTGGCCACATTCTGCAGGGAGCGCTCCAGGGCGATGGCGGCCACCACGCACGCATTGCCCACCACCGCGCAGAAAATGAGAGTGCCCAGCAGCAGAGAGGTGATCACTTGGTAGCTGAAGGTCACGTCGGAGAGGACAGTAGCGTTGCCGCCTGTCCCGAAGGGACCCTCGGACAAGGTGGTGTTGTTGCCCGGTCCAGGGCNAAACAGAGCATGGGGCTGTGCGCAAGAGTTATTCAGCGAGTCTACACAAGGAAGCGGGGATTCCCAGGGACACCACAGGCACTGGGAAAAACAGACCCTCCAGCCTTTCCCTCCTAGCAAACCAACGCCTAGGGACTGGCGAGG
>NW_027527813.1:354553-381534 GCF_008692635.1 Crocuta crocuta
AGGTAGGAGTGCGGGGCAGGGTTGGGACTAGATGAAGCAAACTTCTGAACCTTCAGTTCAAGTTCTAGCAGTGGGGTGATTAGGTGGGAGCTGTTAGTGGGCGCGGCGGCTGAGTGTACAGTTTATTTTTCTGTGTAGATGATTTTTTTTTCTTTTTTTGCCTTAAATGGCTGAGGCTTAAACTTCCGCCGCGAAGGTGCGGGGTGCAGAAGAGGGAGGAGGCGACTGCAAGGATCAAAACTGATTCTGAGGCCATAGTGTGAGCCAGGGTCGCTTCTCACAGATCCAGGTAGTTTCCCAGGCCCTCCGGCCCCACCTTTAAGGGCTCTGCCCCAAGCGCACTCCCTCCCAGCAGGGCATTAGGGGGCGGGGGAGGAGGGATGAAGTGTGGAAGCGGCGGACCCAGCAGCTGAGAAAGTCAAGAAACTGTAGCAGACTATCAGAGGTGTTGATTCCAGAGGGCAGAGAGGATGGGGCGAGCCCCACTCGCCAACTACTCGTCCATCAACTTCGGCGGCAGAACTTGCACTTGATGATCTTCTTAAACGCGTTTTGGAAGTCTTTGTTGAAGTAGGCGTAAATGACAGGGTTGAGCAGGGAGTTGGAGTAGCCCAGCCAGTTGATTATGGCGCCCAACAGGGTGGGCATGTGGCAGCTGCTCTCGCAGAAGGGCAGGACCAGGGCAACGATGAAGAAGGGCAGCCAGCAGAGGATGAATGTGCCCATAATGATGCCCAGCGTCTTCACCGTTTTCCTCTCTCGGGCCAGGGCCATCTTGCGCTTGGCCTCGGCGTTGCGCTCATTCTTCTTCGAGAAGGAGGCGGGGGCGCAAGGGATACTCCCGGTCTCGTTGGGCAGAGGCAGGTGCTCTTTGGAGTTGCCCACCCGGTGCACTTCAATCACCTCCAGGGCGGCGCCATCGTCACCCTGCCTCACCGCGCCATTGGTGCACAGAGCCCCCGCTGCCTTGTTCTCCACGCCCCGCCTCCATTCTCTGCTCCCAGTCTCGCCGTTTATGCTTTTCTTGGGCTGCGGGGCTGGCGACACACCAAAGCGGGGGTCCGCTCCCTTCTTCTCCACCTTCTTGACTGTTTTGCGGATGCGGAAGCGCGCAGCTCGGAAGATGCGGCCGTACAGAACCAACATTAGCAGCAAAGGGATGTAGAAAGCCCCAAAGGTGGAATAGATAGTGTATCCATGATCCTTGCTAATCGTGCACGCGTCGGGGTCCGAGCGGTCTTCGGGGGTGCGCCAGCCCAGCATGGGCGGGATGGAGATAAGGAAGCCAATGAGCCAAGTGAGCGAGATGAGCGCAGCGGCGCGCCGGGGCGTCCTCTTGTTCACGTAGTCGATGGGGTCCGTAATGGCCCAGTACCTGTCCAGCGCAATGGCGCACAGGTGCAGGATGGACGAGGTGCAGCACAGCACGTCCAGGGCAATGAATAGGTCACAGGTGACCTGTCCCAGGGTCCATTTGTTGAGCACCTGGTACAGTGCAGCCATGGGCAGCACCAGCACCGACACCATGAGATCGGTGACAGCCAGAGAGCCGATGAGATAGTTGGCCACATTCTGCAGGGAGCGCTCCAGGGCGATGGCGGCCACCACGCACGCATTGCCCACCACCGCGCAGAAAATGAGAGTGCCCAGCAGCAGAGAGGTGATCACTTGGTAGCTGAAGGTCACGTCGGAGAGGACAGTAGCGTTGCCGCCTGTCCCGAAGGGACCCTCGGACAAGGTGGTGTTGTTGCCCGGTCCAGGGCCGAGCACATCCATGCCTGCGTGCCCAGCGGGGGGGGAGGGGGAGGGAAGAAAGCTGCGTTAGGATCCCCCTCGCCCCTCCCCCTGGGGTCTTCCACCCCTCTCTCTCTCTCTCTCTCTCCAGGGGAGTTTCAGGTGGAGGGGATGTCGGGACTCAAGCAGGAAGTTCTTACTGCTCTGGCGAGGGCATCTCCGAGGAGCAGCTTCTAGGAGCTCCCTGGGCTCCCTTGGTCCAGCAGGCTCAGAGACTCCAGCCGGGAAAGGAGTTCGCCAAAGAACAGCTCCGGGACCTCTGCGCGGCGGAGGGGTGGCTGGAACGTCTGTTTCTCACTGTCCATTTTACTCTGCCGCTGCCCAACTGGCTGCCGGAGCTGGAGTTTCCCCACTAGCAAACCATCTTCAATCTTAGAAGTATCTGGAATAGAGAAACCTCGTCCTCTACGGTCACTCTGTGACTTTCCTCTTCCTGCTTCTCTCCCTTCCTCATTCCCACTCTCTCCTCCAGTCTCCTCTCTTTCTCTTAAGCCTCATCTCCCCCCTTTTCCCTCTTCCTTCTCACACCTCGTTCCGTCTCCCTCTTTCTTCTCACTCCCTTTTCTTTATCCCTCTGTGTCGCTCCGACAGCTCTGACAGTGTCCCTCCCTCCTACGCTAACCTTCCCCTCCTAACACTTCGCCAACCCTGAGTGTCTCTTTCCTCTGGGTCCCCGCCCTCCTCTCCCTCTAGCTAAGCGTCTTTTCATTCTACCCTTTTTTGTCGGCAGAGATTCAGAATTCGTTTCCACCAGATCCGCCGCTGATCACACCAATATTACAACATATAACTCCGCCTCTCACCCAGACAAACGAGAAATGGAGCCCCATGGAGCCTGAATAGGGAGGTAGACAGCCCTTGGGTTAGTCTGTAAATTTTTGTTAATTGATGGAAAGAAGACCAAGTCTTTCTTAGCTTATGAGAGAAGCCATCCCGTTCATTTTCTGACAGTCCAGCCTGACTCCCTTGGGGAGGATGTGCCTGTGGCTTTATTTATTTTTAACCTTGGGGAATTAGTGGGGAGAGGGATTGTAAAGGGCATGTCAATGGACAGGTAAATAGCAGCATCTCAAAATGAAGAAAAAACTGAATTCCGTATGCATTCTACACACACACACACACACACACACACACACACACACACACACGCCTATCCATCCCCGTTACCTTTTTAATTTCGATAAACATTACACCTTTTTTTCACAGCTTGTGAGGAGTAAATTTAGAGAAGAGAATCTTCTGCCAATATTCTGTAAATAACGTTGGACATTTGATACGGCCTTTTGCTTCTTTTACCAGAGCCTGCAAACCTCTAGGGAGAACTTGGTGGAACCCCTGGTCGCTGGCCCACAGTTTCTCTTAAGCGCCAAAATTGGCTTCAGCACTTGGGACAGCTCTAGGCAATAAGGGCTTATGTCGCCACCTTCCGGCAAATGCTTTGGAGCGCCGTCTAGAAACCCTTGACTTGCAGAAATTAAGCAAGTATTGAGGCAACCCCATAACTTCAAGAAAGAAACATATGGTTATTTAAAGAAATAATATTAATTTTTGTATATCTTCTGTTTTATTCAAAACTTTCTTTTATTGCCCTCTTTTTCTCTTAATCTTGTATACCAAGCCTATTTTATTTTCTAGCTCTTTTTGAAAGTCCAGAGCATCAATTATTTACAAGTTCTAATCAGGAACGAACGGGGCATTAATAGAACCTAGGCAATCATCTTCACCTCTGTTCGTTTTGTGCTGACGAGGCCGCACTTTGGAACTCATACGTTCACACACATTCACCAAGGGGTGGGGTGGGGAATAGTACTGAATTTTGCAAATGGTGTTGACAACATAGAAAATGAATAGACTATTCTGGGTAGGTTCTAAGCTGTTTCTTTTACCAAGAAAGGCAAATTTAATCCCATTTGAACATAAGTAAAGAATGGACTTCCAGGGGCGCCTGAGTGGCTTAGTCGGTTAAGCGTCCGACTTCCGCTTAGGTCATGATCTCGCGGTTTTGTGGGTTCGAGCCCCGCGTCGGGCTCTGTGCTGACTGCCAGCTCCGAGCCTGGAGCCTGTTTCGGTCTGTGACTCTCTTTCTCTCTGACCCTCCCCTGCTCACGCTGTCTCTCTCTCTCTCTCTCCTAGAAATAAATAAAAACATTAAAAAATAAAAAAAAATGCGCTTCCTAATATAGGGGAAAAAAACATACAACACAACAATGTCCACTTGTACATCCTGATTGCATGACTGGAGTGAAGGAAAAGTGCAGAATGCAATCCTACAAGCAGATATAATGAGATATGACTCTAGTTAACGTGCACAGATTCATCACAGAGTGCAATAGTCTTAATATGGTGTTTAAATTTGAGCTCTGAATTTTAAGGCTTTGAATTCCCCAAGACCAAACAAAAGAGCAATCACCAAAGCATCAAAAAAAAAAAAAAAATCTAATGGGGCTGATGCATACAGTATAAGGCAAAGTGTGTAGAGATGGACTGTTTTACACATAGTGCTGGGCACAGTTTCCACTCAATCATTTCAGCATGCCACAATAATGAAACTGACATTTATAATGATTCATGGCATTGAAAAGAAAGAGATAAGTATACACAGCAATACTGACTACAGACTCTGAAGACGTCTTTCTTAAGATTTGTGAAGGTGCTCATTTCCCCTTTTAAAATATCCTCACAGAAACAGAACTAACTAGCTTTATTGAAGTATAGTTGTGGGTATAAAAATTATAATAGGAAAATAATTAAACTCTTGATTCTCCAACGATGAAATTTTGGAAATAGAGTTGATAACATGTAAAGAGTAAAATAAAAGAAATTTAAAATTTAAAAAGTAAATATATGCATATCAAAGATAACCTTGAATAGGAATTATGTCAAATTTAGTGCATATAAACATAGGTCAGTAAATATGTCAGGCAGCAATATCCATTCATCTGTTGGATCCTAAATGGTTTAATAAGTGAAAGTTTTGTTTTTCCTTTTCAGGAATGCTAAAATGATTTAAATCTGTAATTAATTATATTCATGAACTCTGGCACTTGCTCTTCTGCTATAATATTCAAAAATGCAGCATTTTTGTAAGTTGAGAAAATCACAAATACTTCATATTTTCCATAAGAATAATGTACATAATATTTTAAACATTTCATTTCTTAAAATTTATGACAAGATTGTTAGGCACTCTTATGAGCACTATGAAGAAGATGGAAATGTGTTAAGGGATATACAGCACTGAGTATGGGATCAACCTTCAAGTGGCTAATAGTTAATTATATAACCCTTTATTGAACTGATAATACTGTAATATATATTCAAAGCACAATGATGTTGCATTTCTTCATGTTCACACTCTATGGATTCTTCTATATTTAACCCTTAAAGACACAGAATCTCAGATATGCCAGAAGAAAATGGTGCAAACCAAAGATCTGGATAGTTAGATTCTTGTTCTTCAAGGCCTCGGAATTTAGTCTAAAGAAAAGCTAGCCTCAAAGTGAATGTTATTGATGACATCATTTGAAAACAAACAAACAAACAAACAAACAAACCTTGCAGTCATTCTGCTTTTATTTCTTGTTTGAATTTGCTAGACGCAACTTGTCAGTTATGGATCTGGAGTAGAATACATCATCCATCATGTGAAATTTCTCTGAAATAGTTTATGAGAGATAAAGATTTTTAACATTTTCACAGGAAATTTGATACAAGCCCTGCATTTTAATGTTGTTCGTTGACCAGGGACATAAGATAAAAAATATTAAGTTGATGATATATTTTAAAAAGATATTTGCTATAAACTCTGAATGTCCTATCATTACTGAAGGTTCAGTAATGGCTGAGGGTTCCCAGTAATTGATGTGTATCCATAATCCCCAAGTTATGGTTGACTTCTCTGTTAATGAGGAAATAACTTACATAGTCAAGAGTTGAAAATGTACTTAGGAGACTGAAGAAGTGATTTCTAAAAGCTATTAAACAAAGTTTTTATTTTTTATTTTTTTCAAGTGAAAACTAAGATAGATTATTGTTTTAATATACCTTTCTGAATTTAGTCATCAAATAGTAAACCAATAAGGCAATTGTAGTTCTTCCACAACTATGGATTTTTTTATTGAAATTCACTAGTGAAAAAAAACTTCAAGGAGAAATGTTTGCTTTGATAATTTAGGAAATGTGGTCTTCTGATTATCAGCAAGAATTAACTAGACATTTATAAAACATGTAACTAAAATGCAAGAGAAAAAATTCTCCTGCAAAACTGAGCACGTGTTTTGTGTGTGTCAGTCTTCACCATTTCCCTTCCTCTGATGGGATTATTTCTTCGCTGCTATTTCTATGCATCAGGCACTTCTTAGAGACCCAGAACTGCACATGATTTTCAGTACCAAAACACAAATAGTGGGGCCTCAGCCTGTGCTCCTAGAACCGTTAAGATTGGCCTGGTTCATTGAATACACATGCTAAAACCACAACATATGGAAATGAAAAAAAAAAGTAACATATTCATTAGCTGTGGGACCTTGGGCAAGTTGACTAACCTCTTGTTTTCTCAGTAGTAAAATGAATGTTATTACAAACTCGTGAAGACTAAATGGCCACAATAAATAGCCAATAGTTTAAACAATCAGAGTAGTAACAGGGATGCAAAATAATATTCTCTTTCAACTGATAATTGCTGAACAGTGTGGAGAATAAATAGGTTTAGTGAAAAAGCAAGAGCTCTGTCAGGTGAGAATTTATTGTGAAAACAATTTGCACATGGATGTGACATTCTTCCTATTCCTTAAAGGATTTTGTAAGCTTGCAATTCTTTAGGAAATTCTGAGTTTAAGACAAGTGAATAAAGGTAGATTTGACCTCTGCATTACAAAACTTCTTGACTTAAGTCACAAATTACTGAAGGGGGGGGCGGAGCATGTCAACAAAAGTTCAGCAATCACTATTGAACAGGACTCTTCCCTTTTTTCTGGGAGCTTAACCATTTGTTTAAAACCATAAAATAAATAATTGAAATTCATAGATCCCAATAAAATGTATTAAAGTATGATTTTTAAAAAGCCAGTACTTTTTCTTATAGGTAATTAAGAAAATTTGGTGGCAAGTGTTAGTAAGTGTACTTTCCTGAGCTCAATCGGTCTACAGTGCTTGCTTACTGACAATATTTTTAGGGCTCACTCTGAAAAGATAAGAACATAGTTGAGGGGCACCTGGGTGGCTCAATCAGTTAAGTATCTGACTTCAATTCAGCTCATGATCTCAGGGTTTGTGAGTTTGAGCCCCATGTCAGGCTCTTTGCTTATAGGTCAGAGCCTGGAACCTGCTTGGGATTCTGTGTCTCCCTCTCTCTCTGCTCATCTCCTCCTTATGATCTGTCTCTCTCTCTCAAAAATAAACATTAAATTTTTTTTTTAAAAAAGAACAAAGTTGAGATGAGAAACATGTTTGGAGTATTAGCTCAATATTTCCTGTTAATCCAAGGATAGCTGGAAATTAAATTCAGCCTAATGATTATTTGAAACAAAATTCAATTACTGTATTAATCTAACAATAGTTGGAGGGAAATGCCTACATTTTTATTAGCTTTAGCAGTAACTTTTTTGTCATAAAACTAAAACCAATATTCAAAGCATTATTTTAATCTTGTTTTAAAACATGTTCCTTATATAAAAGCAATACTTATGATTATAAAATACCAGTCTATTACTGTGTCATTTGGTCTATTGAAGCAGTAATATATTAGTTGGTAATAGTGGCTCAAGGCCACAGTTTTTGATTCAAATGACTACTCTCCCATTTATTAGACTTAATTTTTTCCTTAAAAATTTTCACTTTATTATGTGTTATATGAGATTTATCAAAAATTAAGAATAATGTATTGTAAAAATTACTACAGTAAATACTTATATGATTAAGAAAAGCTTAAGAAGAAGAATAGTATGATAGTACAATACTATGATTCTACCGATTCCCGTTTGCTATCAAGTTGAGTATTTGTCATTCGTATGAATTACTTCATACTTTTACATCATCTATGTGTGTCACTAAGCAGTACAGAAATGGTATCACTCTATACATTCTTTTGCAACTTTCTTTGTTTCCTCAACATTATCTTTGTAAAATTCATCTGTATTGATATAAGCACCTCTAGCTCATTCACTTTCATTATTGTGTAGATTTGAACTGTATGAATGATGCCACAAATTATTTATCCATTCTGTGGTTAGTGAGACTTTAAGTCTTCTCCAAATATTTGCTTTTATAAACAATAGTTCAATGAGCATTCATGTGCATGTCTCTTTTTAACTAATGTAAACTAGATCAATACTTTTCAAACAAATCATCTGGGGATCTTGCTTAAATACAGCTTTTGACACTGTAAATGGGGGGTGGGACTGAAGACTCCCCACTTCTACCAAGCTCCTGAGTGACACTGATTTTGCTAACTTACAGACCATACTTAGGGTAGCAAGGATCTAAGCATCCAAAAGTGCAATTACTGGGATATGCCCCAATTCAACATTACTAGATTTAGACTATTTTTTCTCCAACCTGGTTGTATAAAATTGCATGATCACTGTTGTGGGCTGATTTGTGTTACCTAAAAGGATATAAAGGATTCAGTGTCTGTTACTGTGACCTTTTAGGAAATAGGATCTTTGTGATGTAGTCAAGTGAAAATGAGGTCGTATGCACTTAGGGTGGGCCCTACTCAAAAGAGTGACACTCTTATTAAATAAAGGAAATTTGGACAAAAACACAAAGAGAAGAGAACCCCATGAAGACACACAGACAAGCAGGGAAGAACACCATAGGAAGACAAGAGACAGCAATTGGAGCGAACGCTGTCACAAGTCAAGTAATGTCAAGGACTATCATCAGAAACAGACAAGTCTCCCCATCAGAGAGTTTATGCTCTGCCAACACTATCATTTCAGGTGTCTAGCATCCAGAATTGTGAGAAAATACACTTCTGTTGATTCAAGCCACCCAGTTGGTGGACTTCGTTATGGCAGCCCAAGGAAACTAATGCAACCACTAAAAATGTGTATGTTTTCATTGCTTCATCAAGGTTGAGTATAGTTTCATGTTTCTTTTTTGTGACTTATTGGATCATAGTTTGTGCTTATCTTTAAACTGGGTTCTTTGTTCTTGTTGTTGACTTACTGATTTTAAAGTCTATTATCTATTCATTTTTTAAAACATTTATTTTTATTTCTTTATTTTGAGAGTGAGAGAGAGGGCAAGTGAGGCGAGGCAGAGAAAGAGAGAGGGAGAGAATCCCAAGCAGGCTCTGCACTGTCAGCAGAGATCTTGATATGGGGCTCAAACTCACAAACTATGAGATCATGACCTGAGCTGAAAGCAAAAGTCAGATGCCTAATCAACTGAGTCACCCAGGCACCCCATAGGTATTTATTTTTGTCATTTGTAATATTGAAGATATTTTCTCCCACACTTTGGCTCAGATTTTCACTTCTTAAAAGTGTCTTTTGATAAATTTACATTTTTCAGTTTAATGTAAATGAATATTTCTGTTTTTGTTCTGTGCATTTTCTGTTTTGCTTAAAAAATCTTTTTCTACCTTGAGGCCATAAAGAGTCAACAATTTTTCTAGTTTCATTTTTAGTTCATCTAGATTTGGCTTTTGAGTACATCATGTGAGGTTGGAATATGCTTCAATTTTTTTACTGTAAGACTTCAACATTACCCGAAACCATTTATTTAATAGTAATCCTTTCCCTTTTTTATAGAGTCTCCTCCATCATACATTATGATTATAACAGGTGAGCTTGCTGGGTTCTCTATTGTCTTTAATTAATCTATTTCTATTCCAAAGCTACAGTGTCTTACTTCTTAAAATAAATTCAATATGTCATAATATCTGCCCTTTATTCTTCCTTAAAAGTTTTTTGGCTGCTCTTGGCCCTTCATGTTAATATACGTATTAACTTTGAATCAACTTTTCTATTCCATTCCCATATGTCTACACAAAACTGTTGTGAAATTTTCTTGCAATTGTGATAATGTGGAAGGAACAGATATCTTTATGATACTAAATCTTATATGTGAGTCTTCTTAACTATTTATTTAGCTCTTTCTTGCTTTTCAGGAAAGTTTTAAATTTTCTCCACTAATAGCATGAACAGCTTTTGGTACATTTTTTTTTCATAGGTACCTTATTTTTTAGTTATTGTGGTTGTATTTGTATAGGTGATAGCTAATGTGAATGGTATATTTTTAAAATTATGTTTTCAATTGTTATAGCTATATAGAATGTGATTAACTTTTAAATTGATTTATCTTTGGTGTACTTAATTTTATTTTTATTTTTTTAAAACATTGATTCATTTTTGAGAGACAGAGATAGACAGAGCATGAGTAGGGAAGGGGTAGAGATACAGAAAGACACAGAATTCGAAGCAGGCTCTAGCCTCTGAGCTGTCAGCACAGAGTCCAACCCAGGGACTGAACCCATGAACCACGAGATCATGACCTGAGCCGAAGTTGGACATTTAACTGAGTCCCCCAGGTGACCCAAAACACAAAGACTTTAGAACAAAAGACTGTAAGAAAAGACAAAGAAGGACACTACATAATAATAAAGGGCATAATCCAACAAGAAGATATAAAAAATTGTAAATATGTATGCATCAAACAGGAAAATTAAAATAAACAAAACAGTTCATAATAATATAAAGGAATGAATACAAAATAATACAATACTAGTAGGGGACTTTAGCACTCCAGTTACATCAATAGACAAATCATCTAAACAAAGTCAATAAACAAGAAAACAGTGACTTTGAATGACACACTGGACCAGATGGATTTAACAGATATATTCAGAACATTCTATCCTAAAACAACAGAATACCATTCTTTTCAAGTGCTTACAGAACATTCTTCAGAACAGATCACACATTAGCCATCAAAACAAATGCCAACAAATTGAAGATTCAAATCATACCATGCATATTTTCTGACCACAATGCTGTGAAACTAGAGGTCAACCTTGGGGAAAAAAAAATCTGGAAAGTCCACAAATACATGGAGGTTAAATAATATGCTACCAAAGAGTGAATGGGTCAGCCAGGAAGTAAAGAAATAAAAAACTACATCCAAACAAATGAAAATGAAAACACAATGGTCCAAAACCTCTAGGATGCAGCAAAATTGATGCTAAAAGGGAAATTGTAGCAATACAAATCAACTTCAAAAAGCAAGAAAAATCTCAAATAAACAATCTAACCTTACACCTAAAGGAACTAGAAAAACAACATTTGACAAAGTGCAACATGTATTCATGATGAAAATCCTCAACAAAGTAGGTTTAAAGGGAACATACAGAAAATAATAAAGGCCATGTATGAAAAAACCTAAAGCTAACGTCATCCTTAATGGGAAAAACTGAGAGCTTTGCCCCTAAATTCAGGAAAAAGACAAGGACATCCGATCTCACCACTGTTATTCATTTTAGTACACAAAGTTGTAGCTACAGAAAACAGAAAACAAAAAGAAATGAAAGGTATCCAAATGAGTAAGGAAGGAGTAAAGCTTTCACTATTTGCAAATGACATAATACTCTATATAGAAAATCCATAGACTCCACCAAAAATCTGCTAGAACTGAAACATGAATTCAGTAAATTCGCAGGATACAAAATCCATGTACAGAAATCTGTTTCATTTCCATACACCAAAAATGAAGCAGCAAGAAGAGAGATTAAGGAATCAACTCCATTTATAATCACACCAAAAATAATAAGATACTTAACCAAAAGTGAAAGACCTGTACCCTGAATACTGATGAAAGAAATTGAAGACCATACAAAGAAATAGAAAGACATTCCATGCTCATGGATAGGAAGAACAAATACTATTAAAATTATCATACTACCAAAGCAATCTACACATTTTATGCAATCCCTATCAAAATAACAACAGTATTTTTCGCAGAACTAGAAGGAACAATTCTAATATTTGTATGGAACCACAAAAGACTCTGAATAGCCAGAGCAATCCTGAAAAAGCAAAGTTGGAGGCATCACAATTCCAGGCTCTAAGTTAGTTACAAAGCAGCAGTAATCAAAACAACATGGTACTGGCATAAAAATAGACATATAGATCAATAGAAAGAGTAGAAAATCCATAAATAAACCCGCAGTTATATAGTCAATTAGTCTTTGACAAAGCACAGAAGAATATCCAATGGAGAAAAGTTTCTTTAACAAATGGTGTTGAGAAACCTGGACAGCTCCATACAAAATAATCTAATGGAACCACTTTCTTACACCATACACAAAAATAAATGCAAAATGGGTTAAAGACTTAAATCTGGGAAGTGAAACCTTAAAAAACCATATAAGAGAATATAGGCAATAATTTATTTGACATCAGCCATAGCAACTTCATAGATATGTCTCCTGAGACAAGGAAAATAAGAACAAAAATAAACTATTGGGACTACATCAAAATAAAAGCATCAACAAAGCAAAGGAAACAATCAACAAATCTAAAAGGCAACCTGTGGAATGGGAGAAGATATTGGCAAATGACATATTAAAAGGTTAGTGTCCAAAATATAAAGTGAACTTATAAAACTCAATACCCCCCAGAAAACAAATAATCCAATTGAAATAGGTAGAAGACATTTCTGCAAAGATATCTAGATGGCCAACAGACACATGAAAAGGTGCTCATCATCACTGATCATCATGGAAGTCCAAATAAAAACCACAATGAGATATCACCTCACACCTATCAGAGTGGCTAAAATCAACAACACATGTAACAACAAGTGTTGGTGAAGCTGTGAAGACAAGGAATCCTCTTGCACTGTTGGTAGGAAAACAGTACTCGTCTTTGTCTGACTTATTTTGCTTATCTGTAGCCACTCCAAAAAACACTATGAGGATTCTTCAAAAACATAAAAATAAGTCCTACTTTATGATCCAGCAATTGCACTACTGAGTATTTACCCAAAGAATACAGGAACGTTAGTTCAAAGGAATACATACACCTCAATGTGTACAACAGCATTATTTACAATATCCAACCTATGGAAGAAGCCCAAGTGTCCACTGACTTATGAATGGATAAAGAAGATGTGGTGTATATATATATATACAATGGAATATTACTCAGCTATAACAATGAAATCTTGCTATTTGCAACGGCGTGGATGGAGCTAGAGAGTATAATGCTAAACAAAATAAGTCAGCCAGTGAAAGACAAATATCATATGATTTCACTCATGTGGGTGGAATTTAAGAGACAAAAAAAATGAACATAGGAGGAGGAAAAGAAAGAGAAAAGCAAACCAAGAAACAGACTCTTTACTACAAAAAATAAGCTGAAGGTTACCAGAAGCCAGAAGGGGCAGGGGAATAGGTTAAACAGGTGATAGGTATTAAGGAGGGCACTTGGGATGAGCACTGGATGTTGTGTGTAAGCGATAAATCACTAAATTCTTCACGTGAAACTAATATTGTGCTGTATGTTAAACTAGATGGAATTTAAATACAAACTTGGAGAAAAAAATACCAAAAAAATGACTTCAAATGAAGTCATTCTTAGATATCTTTCATTATTAGTTTGTAACTTAATTTTATTGTTGTCAGAGAATCTGAAGTAAAATACACCAATTCCTTTAAAATTTGAAATTGATATTATTGCCTAGGACACAATTAAATATCATAAGAATTACATGTGTAATTGAGAAGACATATCACCTAATCATATTGTGTGGCTCTATTCACATCTGTTTGATCAAACTTGTTAATTATGTTTTTCAAAGTTCCTAATCCTTACTAATTTTTGTCTGCTTGTTCTATCAACATCTGATAAATGTTGAAGTTGTTAGATCAAGCAGACAAAAATTAGTAAGGATATAGGATAGGATAGGTTAAGAGAACTTCTCAAAATGTCAGATTTGTCAACTTCTTGTGCTGTTAATATTTGCTTTCTATATTTTTTGGACATAATAATAGGTGCATACTTGTTATAATTAGTATATATTCCTGCTGACTTAGATAGTTTACCTCTTTACCTTTAATATTTGCTCCTTTAAGTGCTGTTTTGTCTATATCAAGTTCTTTTTTGTAAACATTTGCCTGGTTTATCTCATTCTATGTATTATCTTTCATCTTCTGTATCTTCAAGTTTTAGGTGAGTCCCTTGTAAAACTATTATAATTGTTTTCTTTCTCCCATCCGAGTACTAACCAGGCCCGACCCTGCTTAGCTTCCAAGATCAGATGAGATTGGGCGCGTTCAGGGTGGTATGGCCGTAGACTAATTGTTTTCTTCCTAAATCTGAAAATATTAGTGCTTTAGCATAGGGATTTAATCTTAATTTTACTGTGACTATTTCTGTATCAGATTTATTTCAGCTATGTGATTTTATGTTTCTGTTTTCATTCTGTTTCTTCTATGCTTCTCTTATACCTATTTCTGCTGCTTCCACTCTACCAGCTGAGTTTCAAAATTAGGTTTTTTTTTCTCATTGTATTAGAAGTTCTATAATCTAGTCATGACTAGATGTTAACATTTTAACATGTATAAACAACTTAAGCTATAAAGATTATTCATGTTTGTCACCACCTCTCAAATCATACAAGTTCATTTAAGTACTTTCATTCAGATCATCCCTATCCAGGGTATTGTCGTGAAGTAATTAGTTGCATCATGCTTTTCATTGTTACTCTCTTAATTGGACATGACTGTTGTGCTATACAGTCAGTGTTTCCTTATGTTTGTCTGTATGTTACCAGTTTACCTGATCATCATTCCTTCTTGTGTCTCACTTATTTCTTTTGGGACTATTTTTCTTCCACCTTAAAAATATCCTTTATTTCTTTTATAAAGGTATGGTAGCAGAAAACTCTCCTAGTTTTTTATTGACAGAAATGTTATTATTTCATCCTCAGTTAGCTAAGTACACAATTACAGGTTGACAGCTTTCTGTTTCTTAGAACCGGGAGATACTATTGGAATATTTTTTGCCTTGCATTATTGCTATTGATGAGAAATCTACTGTCAGTTGTCATTAGCGTACTAGTAAACCTCCTTTTCTTTCTGGCTGGATTTGAGATCTCTGGTTTTTAATTTTTATTGGGTTCTGCAGACTGCCTCAGTATGTGTAGCTGTGAATTTTTTTCCCAGTTTTCCTGGAATTTATTTTGCTTCTTAAAACTGAGGACTTGTAACTTTCATTAATTCTGGGAAATTATGATTCATTCATTCACCATTAATTCAACAAATGAATGCCTTTCCCTTATTCCTTCTATTCTGTTTCCAAGATCCTAAATATAGTAAGAGGAGAACCTTCCCTTTATCTTCACTGTCTCTTAATTCTGTTATATTTTATTTTTTTTATTTTTTATTTTTTTTAAGATGTTAATTTTTTTTTAATGTTTTTTTTTTTTAATTTATTTCTAGGAGAGAGGTAGAGACAGCATGAGCAGGGGAGGGTCAGAGAGAGAGGGAGTCACAGACTGAAACAGGCTCCAGGCTCTGAGCTGGCAGTCAGCACAGAGCCCGAAGCGGGGCTCGAACCCACAAACCGCGAGATCATGACCCAAGCGAAAGTCGGACGCTTAACCGACTAAGCCACCCAGGCGCCCCTATTCTGTTATATTTTAAAATTCTCCTCCTACGGCACATTCTGGTTAATTTCTTCATATCATCTTCTAGTCTATTAATTACTTCTTCAGTGTGTTTAATCTGCCATTGAACCAATCCTTTAAGTCCTCAATTTCAACTATATGTTTTTCTTTAGAAGTTTTGTTTATCAAATATACCAAGTTATTTTAATAGACATTTGTTTCTTGCTTAAGTTTGTAATTATGTCATTTCTGCTAAAACTTTAAGCATGTTCATTTCATATTCTGTCTTGGATTATTACAATATCTGCCTCCCTAATTCTCTTTTCTGCTAATTTTCATTCATCATAACTTGGTTGCTATTGTGTTTGATGATTTCGTATTGTGAGTTTATATTTGGTTAGTCTCTGTTTATGGGAATCCTGAATATCTTGGCTCAGCGGACATTCTTCCAAAAAGATTTGTTTTTCCTTATCACAGCATACTACTAACCTGAGTGGAAACATCATCTATGGCTAGATATTATCATATCTGTTTTTGTCCCTGTGTAGGATTCAAACCAGAGGTACATGTTGTTTTTCCTGAAGCTCTTTGAGGACTCTAACTTTATGTCACTCTCTCCATTCCAATCCTCCAACCCTGCCTGCTATCTTTTATACGTCTTAGGATTTGTTCTGTTTCACTGAGAAGATATTAAAACTTCAGGATTTATGTGCCTGTGATCAGCAGATGTCTCCAAGGTATCTGTAACTTCATTTCTGGCTAATTACACTGGTATTTTCTTCCCTGTCATTTTGAGGACACTCAAGATTTTCCTTAACTTCTTGAGAGCTCAGCTCTGCCTTTTCATTTTTACTTGTCCATGATTCCTTGGTATTTTGTAGTGAGAAAAGGTTTAGAGTACAGAATCTTCAAGATTTACGAGAAGCAGAAGTTAGGAAAATGTCCACCCTATTAGGTTATATCAGGATTAAGTAAGAAAATGCAGCTGAATGGGGCGCCTGGGTGGCTTAGTCGGTTAAGCGTCCAACTTTCGCTTAGGTCATGATCTCGCGGTTCGTGGGTTCGAGCCCCGCGTCGGGCTCTGTGCTGACTGCCAGCTCAGAGCCTGGAGCCTGTTTCAGTCTGTGACTCCCTCTCTCTCTGACCCTCCCCTGCTCGCGCTGTCTCTCTCTCTCTCTCTCCTAGAAATAAACAAAACATTTAAAAAAAAAAAAAGAAAGAAAGAAAATGCAGCTGAAGAAGTTAGCAGAGCTCCTAATAAGGGTTTGAGAAATGTTAGTTAAAAAAAAAGACACTTAATGTTTCAAAAAACTATGAGGCTATCTTCATCTTTTCCATTTATGCAAAATCTCTTTGTTCACCCAAAATAAATGTTTATTCATTAGCTTAAATATTAAATAGAATTTTACTTTAAAAGACAGTTATATATACATCACTTTATTTAATGTAAACTACAGAGAAATTATATTAAAACTTATTATTTAAGCTGATAACCAATGACTTGAAGTTTCTACAGAAAAGAATTCTAAAATTAGTCAAAATTTGCTATTAATGTTTTATTTTTGTTTATTTTATTTTTAAAAAAGCAGTCTCAATGCCCAACATGGAGCCTGAACTCATGACCCTGAGATCAAGAGTCTCATGCTGTACAGACTAAGCCAGTCAGGGGACCATTGTTAACGTTTTATTAAACCAATTTCTTACTTGAAATTGTCCAAGAACTAACATTTTGAAATTTTGTGTAGAGCTCATCATTAGCAGTTCAGCCATTTTTATAGTGAATAACATCTGTCTTCTAAAATTATTTTATTCCTAATTTTCAATGACACTTTGAAAACTAAACATAAGTAAATAAAATTGTTAAGTATGAACTACGCCTTTCAATAATTTTTATTGTGATTGGAAGGCATTCATCCCAGGTGCATCACTTAAAGGGAAACAAAATAAAACCAAACAAAACAACAACTCTCCCAAGATATAAATGTTCGAAACATCTGCTCCTATTACAGAGATGATAAGTGTGCCATAGAATCTGATTGTCAGTAAATGCAGTGTTGATGTTTTAATGTCAAACAAAATAATATCAATCTTTTTCTATAAGAAATCTGAAATTGAAATTTGCTTCCAGACTGACTATTTCTGGTTTTGGCTTATTTTTGGGTTTTTCAGATTTTCCAAATTGTTTGGGAAACACAGCTGGGCTTATTAATATACGGAGGCATTCAATTTGAAGATGACTGTCATGGACAGTCCTGGGTCTCTTCCTCTGGACTTCAGAGCCAACAGCTCTGTCTTGAGTAGAAAGAAATGGAATCAAATGCCAGTATTTGGGATTAAGTATTTTGGCTTCTAGCTCATGACTTGCATAATGTAATAACAGTAATAGCCAGCATAATTGTTTCTTATATTCCTGATACTATGCTAGGCCCTTTCCGTGTACTGTTTCATTTCATCTTCATAAGAGTGTAGGCCTGTTCAATATTTCAAATAGATAAATGGAGGCTTAGGGAGGCCTTGTGCTTGTTTGTTTCTTAAATGCTTGGGCATAATGAGGAAATATAATTTGCTACCTTAGAAAATCACTTCCTACACCACCAGCTCCCTGTTTAGCAACTGTTGTTGCTCATTCATTCAAGGTCACCTCCTAATGAGAAGATACTGCTCAGCATTAAGCAGGCAGAAAGAGAGGACAATATAGATCATAGGTAGTAAGTTCAGTCCTGCTCAAAACATGGCCTCAGGGCTTCTTGGGTCATTCTTACCAATCATGTTTTTAAGGAGTATCCTCTGGTGCCCCTTGGAGGACCCTGAGACCCTGACTAATACATGGATTGTCTCCCTGTGAACTTTCTCGGCACCTCCTTTCTGACTTTCTGTCAGTTGTTATAAAATGGTAGGGGACTGCAAGCTCTTGCAGCCCAAACCTAATCAGTTTTCAGAAAAGGAAACTGAAGGTCCTCATCATTAAGTGATTCCTAGATCATATAACAGATGCCTTATATTGGTCTGACTGTATCGGTTAAAAGATACATAACGTTACTATCCAGGTTTCAGGCTGACCCACTCCCTAAATCCAGTTGAAAATACCCATAGAATTTGAAACAGACCAAGGAAGCCGAAGTTTGTGTTCAATGATCTTTTCTTTCCTTCCTTCTTTCCTTTCTTCCTCTCTTCATTCATTTATACAAGCACTTATTGTATGTCTACTATGACCCAGGCTATAAGACTATAAAGGTAGACAGAGCCCCTGTCTTAACTCATTCTTTAAGGTATGCTCCCTGGCCACACTAGGAAGCCTCATCAGAAGAGCAGAATATCCTGGATCAGTCATTCTGCTGTTTTATTAAATACTTACTTTTTTTCCTGGGCTTTTGGTTCATAGTGATAAACAAAGCACTTGGGAATATCTGTATTCAATGACCTTGTATTGAAACTAGTAGAGGCAAACTATAAACAGGTGAATAAATACATACATGCATACATACATACATACATAACTTCAGGTGCTGATAATGCTATGAGGAAGATAAAATTGAACAATATGATGGAGTGCCTGCGGGGGTGCATACTCTTGTTGGATTAGTGAGGTGAGGCTTCTGTCAGGAGGTGACATTTAAGTTTACATCCAAATAATGTAAAGAAGACAGCCATTCCAAGATCTCCTGGATGGGATATGACAGTAACATATGACAGGTGATACTGATCACTCTGCCTTTGGGCAGAGCCTGGGGCAGCAAAGCCTTTGAGCAGTAGTCTCTAGTGCTCAGTGGTCAATAGCTCTCTCTCTTTACTCCTGCGTGTTGTGCAAATGTTCCCATTTATCTGTATCCCATGATATGCAAAGCATTGGGCAGCACTATCCTAGTTGAAAATCCAAGAGGAAAGAAAGGGAATGACACTGAGTTTAGTGTGTGGGGTAACAGAAAGAGCAGAGAGCACCAAATGGAAAGTGAGAAGGAATGAGATCAGAGAGCTGGCAGGAGCCAGATCCTGTGGTCCCTGGTAGTTTTGGCATATATTGGTGAAAGGCAGATGGGTATAAAGATTATATCTGTTTACTTCCACAAAAGAATAGATATGTTACTATGTTAAAGCATATATTAAGTAAGTTAATTAAAATTAAAAATTAATTGAAAAACAGTTTAAAAAGAAATGCTGAAAATAATACAAAGAGTAGAGAAGAAAATTTTATCTGGAGTCTGATGTAAACTTCTGTAATTGAGCCCTAAAATTAATACTGAGTTTCCCAGTAGCCAAAGTATAAAATAAAATATCAGGGACCATATAATTTTCTTTGTCTACTTAAAGGAAAGATGAAATTACATTGGGAGATAAAGACTTGTCCTGGACACTCAAAATAGAAGAATTGTGTTGCAATGCCCATTACCAAATAATTTAGTAAGTTATATATTCCTTGCCATTTTGCATAAGTTCAGAAGTAATGTCACTTCATGAAAGTTAAAGTTTTATCTTAGCGAAAACCTTTCATCAGAAATGGATATATATCAATTTCTGTATCTATATCTCCATGAACGTGGTTTTCTGATGATGATCCTGAGTCAACTGAATATACTTGCCTCCTAGATCTCCCCATATGTCCATGTGTCCACAACATTTCTTGCAGTTCCTTCAACCTGGCATATGCATACCCATCTTTTCCACTGAAAACAACTCTACTAACACAATGCCCAAGCCCAAGCCTTTAGTAACTATACAATAATTATTATCTAATTTACTTAGAGGCTCACCTAGGTAGCTTTTAAAATAGACAGGTATGTGGTGGCTGGGTGGCTCAGTCAGTAGTGTCTGAGTCTTGACTTTAGCTCAGGTCATGAGCTCACGGTTCATCAGTTTGAGCCCCATATCCCCGCTTGGAATTCTGGCTCCCTCTCTCTATGCCCCTCCCCCACTTGCTCTCTACCTCTCTCTCAAAATAAATAAAAATAAAGTTAAAAGAAAAAAAAGTTTTAAATTGAAAGGTACTACCCTAAATGGATTGAATCAGAATTTCTAGAGTGGAGCGCCTGGGCATTGGTATTTTTCAAGCTTTCCAGGTGATTCTAGTGAGTAAGTTGGGTTAAGTATTGCTGAGCTGGCTGAGAGCTTTCTCCTACTTACAGTGGGCTCTAAAAAGAATGCAGACATTCACCTTTGTTGCTTGCTTCAGATGGATTTCCTTCCCGACAGAGGGGGAAAAAATAACCCACCAACTACAACAGAATGAGCCACAACAAGAAAGTCTTTTTGGTCACCTACCATGGAAAATAAATGAGTAATTACCTCTTTGACCTTGTATTTAATAAGGAAAAGCTGCATAGCAAATCTGCTTTGGTTCTGGCTTCGGTCAAAAGCGATACAGAAATAGACATTTCAGTGAGTCCTTTTCACCTTCCGACTGAGAAAAGAGGAGAGAACGTTTAAGAAAGATTATAGAAGGGAACAAATTAAAGTGGCTCTCAAACCTGAGTGTACATAAAATCACTTGAAGAGCTTGTTAAAATGCAGGTTCCCAGTCCCCAGCCATCAGTGATTCTGGCTGAGTAGTTCTGGGACAGGTCCCGGGGTCTGTATATTTCACAAACCCTCTGGGTTTCTGATGCCAGTGGTTCACAGGCCCATGGGAAACACGAGTTTCCAAAAAGCTGCCTTTTTGGTAATATATATAAATGCTTCTTCCAGATTCCCAACAAACCCAAGGGCTCTTCAACCACTTTTTTTTTTAAATGTTTTATTTATTTCTAGGAGAGAGAGAGAGGGACAGCGTGAGCAGGGGAGGGTCAGAGAGAGAGGAAGTCACAGACTCTGAAACAGGCTCCAGGCTCTGAGCTGGCAGTCAGCACAGAGCCCAACGCGGGGCTCGAACCCACGAACCGCGAGATCATGACCCAAGCAAAACTCGGACGCTTAACCGACTAAGCCACCCAGGCGCCCCACTTCAACCACTTTTGAGAGGAAATGGAAAATGAAGAAAATCTAAGTTTGGAGGCAAATTTCAAAGACCACAGCAGACTCAAAGCACAGGAGGGAGACAACAGCTCAGGCCGCAACAGGAGACAGTTGGGGAGCTGAGGGCTCCGGCGTTAGAAAAGCATTCAGGTGGGGAGGCCAGATCTGAGTTGGACTAGAGAAACTTGCTGTCAACTAGAGCAGATTCTCTGTGGTGGGCAGCCTGGAGAATAATGTCCCAGCTGCGTTCCTGGAAGTCACATGTAATAATCCTGCCCTTAAATGCAAACTGCTCTAATCAAGCTGTGAAAAATATACTAACTTTGGTCTGCTATTGTTGGCCGAAGGCTAATTTGGTCGTATCCTGGGGCTTCCATTCTTATATCCCTGTTAGAAACAAACAGCTTCAAGTTTAGGAAATGTGAGCTTCAGGAAGTTTACTTAGAAACACACACTGGCCTCTCTGTGAGGCCAGGAAAGATAGCAGGGAGTGACCAGAAGCCTAACTTCTATAGCAGAGCCATTAAATAGATTGTAGATTTCCAGCATCCATTCTCTCCATTGGAATCAGCAAAAATCAACAGGATACGAAGTGTAATAAACCATAGCAGTGCAAAACACAGCACTGTTTGTCTTCTCATTCATTACCTCATTTGTTTATTCATCATTTGTTCTATAAAAGAGTATATTTAAACCCCAGAATGGGCTTTAGCTTACTTCCCTCATAAGCAGTAATTAAGACAAAGAATGGGTTATATATAAGTAGTGGTTGTGGAGGTGACACCAAGGAACGGAAGTGAGGAAATGTAATGACAGGGAAAAGGAAAGAAGGAGGGGCAGTGGATGTAGGAGCATACAGTAGAGGATATCAGTGTGGGAAGTGGGAACTCCGCTCTGCTGGAGCCCTGAGAAGCATCAGACTCCTTCCTGGCATTGTCTCCTAAGGGATGTGAGGATGAAGCAATTACCTGCGAGGGTTCTAGTCCTACTGGTGTAAAGTTTTAACTGTGATTGTTAAGTCCTTAAGCTACTAAACTCTACACACCTGGAGTCAAAGGAAGCCCCACCCTCCACCGCCTTCCAGGGTCGAAGGTCAAAAGGGAATCTGGGTAGAGAACGAAGTGAGAGGCTGTCCACCTGTAACCCGAATAATGTGAGTCTGCTTCTTGGTGAGTTACCGACAGAGGCTACATCAGATGGAGTTGTCCCAAAAAGTAATGTTTATTTGAAGCAAATAAGGAGAACACAGGAATAATTTCCAAAACCCTGGGCCCCTAAGCAGTCATGAATGGGCTCTTTTTGTTTAGGGTTTAGGATGAATATTCTGAAAGGGGAGCTTTATCATTGCATGTAAAGGCAGTAGGAGGTTGTACAGGCGTACTTAGAAAACATGCCTATGCACGCACTGTCGGTTTTTAGTGAAGCTGTGCTCCTCCTGGAAGACGAGGCATCAACGTTACAATGAAGCAGAGGTTGCTGCTGACACTACTTGGTTTATCTGTGAAGATGCTGACTCGGTGGCTGAGATCAAGCTGGTTTAGGCTTGCTCTTTCTCTGTCTGCCAGTAGCTAGTCTATGGCTATTCTGTGGTCTAAGCCCCTGTAGGCTAAGGAACGAATGGCTCTGCTGGAAGAACCACATCTGGTGACCTTGAGTGCAGGCTTCTGTAGAAACAGCCTAGTGTACCTGTTAGTGGGGTCTGAAAAGAAACAGTAGCCCATCAGGGACACACAGTTCTCTGAGAAATAAGCTTTACATTTTCTGCTAGTTTTAACCCCATGAACCCTATGNGGCGCCCCTGGGGCATGGTTTCTAACTGAAGTAAGTTGAAACTTCCACATACTTCTTCGTGCTACTCTCTGGAAGATAAACTCAAAGGGGAGGACACGGAGATGCTAGCTGGAGGTTGGCCTGGGTCTACTACAATATATCAGGCTCTGCCAAGTGACAGAGAGAAGTAAATCATGTTCTCAGACTTCTCAGTGTTCTTGGTCTTGTAAGGGAGAGAAACTTAAAAAAATGCCATTTAAACAACAACAAAAATGTACCGTTTAATAAGAAAACTGGTACAGTAATGATGTCCAAAAAGCTTTCTCAGGAAATGGAGAGGAAGAAATTAGCTGGTAGAAGGGAGGTTTGGAGAAAGGGAAGAGGCAGAGAAGGGAGGACTGGGAGGCCTTCACATAAATGTATGCGGAACCTTGAAGGATGACTCTTCTCTGTGAGCAGCAGAACAATAAAACAAATGTGTGTTCATTGATACAAACAGGGAACATTCTGGAAATGGTGTTGCGTAGAGTATGATTGAACACAGTGTTTCTGTGCAATAGCAGAGGAGAGGAAGCTAGACATCTTTTACCCTGAAGGCAAAGGGAAGGCCATGGAAATTTAAGCAAGAGTGTGACTCAAGTTACTGGTCTCCATACTAAGCAAGCTTTCAGAAAAGGGCACATGGAGCACCTGGGTGGCTCAGTCGGTTAAGCATCTGACTTTGGCTCAGGTCATGATCTCACGGTTTGTGGGTTTGAGCCCCATATCGGGTTCTGTGCTGGCAGCTCAGAGCCTGGAGACTGCTTCAGATTCTGTGTCTCCCTCGCTCTCTGCCCCTCCCCCGCTCATGCTCTGTCTCTCTGTCTCAAAAATGAAAAAAGGAAAAAAATAGAAAAGGTCACATAACCATAACTCCTGGTGATCTGTTTTTCCTCAAACATTTACAAGGTATACATTAAACACCAGGGACCACCTCAGGTGTGGAGCACACACCGGGGAATGAGAAATGGTCCTTATCATGAAGTGGTTCAGAGCCTAGGGGTGAGAGAGAACCTTTATATTACAGTGTGGTCAATGAGTCTGTGAGTCTCAGTGCAGGAGGACTTTGGGAGAACATGAGAAGCTCCCTTATCCAGCTTTTTGGGGCTCCTGAAGACTTCCTGGACAATTAGCGGTGTTCAGCCTTTCCTTGCTTGGGCACTGTCCCATAACCGCTGTCCCCATGAGCCACTTTCTTACCTTCCGTCTCTCCTCCCTTCCTCCGTCTGCCCTTCCTCCCTGTCTGTCTGTCTGTCTTTCTTTCTTCTCTCTCTCTCTCTTCCTTCCTTTCTTTCGTTGTGTTTCTTTCTTTCATTTCTTTGTTTCTTTATCTTTTCTTTCTCTTTCTTTCTTTCTTTCTTTCTTCTCTCTCTCTCTCTTCCTTCCTTTCTTTCGTTTTGTTTCTTTCATTTCTTTGTTTCTTTTTCTTTTCTTTCTCTTTCTTTCTTCTCTCTCTCTTTCTTCCTTTCTTTCGTTTCATTTCTTTCTTTCATTTCTTTGTTTCTTTCTTTTCTTTTGTTTTATTTCTTTCTTTCTCTCTTTTTCTTCCTTCCTTGCTTCCTTTCTTCCTTTCTTCCTTCCTTCCTTCCTTCTTTCCTCCTCTTTTCTTCTCTCTCTGGCTTGCTTCCTGGCAGTCGGACTTAGTAATAATGATTTGAAACGTCTCTTCTAACCTCCAACTCTGCACAGATAAGCCTCCAAAACAACCAAAGGAATTATAGATTTGTTTGTTTCTAATGATGATAACAATAGCTAACATATAGTAAATATCATGTACCAAACACTTCTATGAGGGTTTTATACATTAAAGAGGGGGAAAGTGAAGCACTGAGTTATGTCACTTACCAGGTCACACATCTAATAAGCAGTGGAACAAGGACGAGAGAGACCAGAGGTCTGGCTCCAGAGGCTGTGGTCTCGGTCACTGGGTCCAGCCCAAGATCTCTCACCTTTCCATCTATGGCCAATCCCCCTTGGCAGTGTACCTCTGACCCTCTAGAAGTTACACATACCTCACCGCAACGTCTGCATTCAAAACACCCCTTCATTTTCTTTGTTTTCCTAGGGCTGACCTCACTTCCCCTGACACTTTCTCACAGGAAAAAGTTTCCATCCAACGGATTAATTTATTTTCAAGAACCAAGTCATAATTATACGTATAGTAGTCCATGTAGCACTTTCCTGCACCTATTCACCCAATCACTACCACTTGATCCAAGCAACTTGGTAATTTGCAGTTGAGGTCTATATTTTACCAGCCTCTAGTACTGCTTTTCTCACAAGGCATCAACCTTCCCGTCTTGAGCGGTATTTTGAACACAGCATAATCACCAAGTCATGGTCTTTAATTGAACTGAAATGGCCAGGCATCAGGCATCATTTCATTTCTCTTTCACTACCATTTGGTTGTTACAGCTAGCTTGTCACAGCTAGGGACAGTATCAAATTGCTCTCAGATTTTCTGCTTTATCTCTACAGATAACAACTCTACCTCCTTGCTCTCTTTGCCCCAAACATTTTCATTTTGTACTTACATAAGAGAGTTATTAAAGATTTTCCAACATTTGGAAAAGTTTAGTGCTGACTGGAATTTAACTCCATTTGAAGAAAATCAGTTCATAGCTATGACGAAAGTGCATTGTAATTCAAACCTCTGCATGTGGAGGCTTAAGAGAAAAAGATTCTTTTCCTTATGATAATAGCAGTAGACATGGACATTCACCGCTGCTTATTACATGACAGGCACTGCCAAGTGCTCTTCATGAATTACTTTATTTTTTTAAAGGTGAGGAAGCTGAAGCTCAGAGACGTCAGGTACCTTGTTTACCACCACACAGCTGTAGTTGTTCCAGAGTCTATGCCTTAATCAGAATCTGGGAAAGATCTTGATCTTCTTTGTCCATTACTTGGGTAATCAATACTTGCACAATTGCATACTTCACTTTGTAATGAATATGAGAAAATATCTTGAAAAAGAAAAGATCACCATTTTCACCAGTGATCTTAAGTCTGGAATTTCACAATTGTACTGCATAGATCTTCTTGTTCCTTGTCAGCTAGTAGACTCACTACATCTGTTCTCTGAATATTACCAACAGAGGTAATGACATCTACTACCCTTTATTTTCTATTTATTATTTTGTAAGTGTTTATTTATTTATTTTTGAGAGAGAAAGAGAAGGAGAGTATAGGTGGGGTAGGGACAGAGAGAGAGGGAAACACCAAATCCTAGGTAGGCTCCAGATCCTGACTGTTTAGCACAGAGCCTGACTTGGAGCTCGAACTCACGGACAGGGAGCGCTAAGTCACAAACTGTAAGATCATGACCTGAACTAAAGTCAGACACCTAACCAACTGAGCCAACCAAGTACCCTATAAGTCTACTACCCTTTAGCTTCGGGCTACAAGTGATAGATAACTAGTACTAAAACTAGATTTAAAGTTAATAACTTTTGTCAGTTCTCCTAACAAGAATATAGGTAGAATGGGCTCCATGTATAGGACCTAAAGGATTAGGATTCATTGTTTTCCTTTTTGTTCCTTTTGGGTTCTCTCTTTACTAGTTTATTCCTCAGAACTGCTTCCTGTAGAATCTAGGGCAAATACTTCTTCTTCTTCTTCTTTTTTTTTTTGGATCCAGCAGCAAAAGAAATAAAAATGAAGCTAAACAACATACTCACTCAAGTTGGCTAACAATTTTTTCCTTTAGGCTCACTAGGCCACTCCAGTCATGTGTCCACCCTTATGAAGAAAAAAAGCACATGATCCCAATCAATCCATAAAAAACAAAAGCAAGCAAAAAAAAAAAACCCCTCCTGCCA
>NW_027527813.1:381868-389437 GCF_008692635.1 Crocuta crocuta
CTCCTGATAAAATCTAACATTCATTTGTTATAAAACAATACATTCAGACTTTAAAGCCCTTCCTTTGATAAAATGAGTCTAACCATAATTTATAGCAGTAAGTAATAGCCATTCTACTGGTAAAACTTCAGGAGAATTCTCAATGAAGTCAATGTTATACTAAAGGTCCTAAGCTGTATAATAAAAGAAGAAAAAGAAATAGGAGCCATGATAATTGAAAAGGTAGAAGCAAATGTAACATTACCTTTAGGAAATATGTACACAGAAAGAAAAAGAATATCTATAAATGATTAGTACTAACAAAAGAATTCTAAATAAGTTATGGATTTCCACTTAAACATAAAAAATAAGAGCATTCATATATACCTACAATAAAGACATATAATGGAAAATATTCATAGCAGCAGTAAGAATATAATGCACTTAGGAATAATGTTAACAAATGAGAAGAAAAAACATATTTAGCATATTTAGCTCATTATGGAAGAACATGGAATATGATCTAAATGAATGATGGTATAGATATATACATGATGCTACATGGAAAGTAATAATGTCCAAGGTATGCGTATTATGCAAGTTAAGTTATGAATTCAATGCCATAAGAATTTAAAAATCTCAACAAACCTAAAAACAAACTTAACTCATACTGAAATTTACATAAAGCCAAAGACATTAAGAAAGTTAAAATTTTTAACTTTAGGGAGACAATATATTTGACGTATATATGTTTTTATATGTATATATATATATATATATAAATAAATGACAAAGGCTTAGCGTGCTGAATGTGAAAAAAATCCTCCAAGTCAGTCTAAGAAGAATAAAAATTAAAACAATGTCTTAACCCCTGGAAAATAGGCAAAGGATATGAACACATAATGCACAGATTAGGAATCCTAAATGACTGACATATGATGAGATTCCCAACTTCCTTAATGATTAAAATTCTTAAATTTAAAATTATAAAAATTAAAACGATAATGAGCCACCACGTCAAATGTATCAGACTGGCAAAAATGTTGACATGCCAAACATAGTCAAGTTTCTAGGGAAACAGGGACTCATAAATCATAGATGGTGAGTGCATATTTGCATAGCTGCTTAGAAGAGCAATTATGTCTTTGAACTGCTTTGAAAAGGAATAATATCTGGTAAACATGCCAAGTCTGCTTTTAGATGTATTGCAGAGAGACTCTTACACGTGTACTTCCAGAGGCATGAATCAAATTGCTAACTGTAACATTGATTGTAATTAAAATAAATAAATGAAATGGCATACAATTATACTATATAGCAGTTAAAATGAAATTAGATTTAAATATAGTCACTGAAGATCAGATCCCAAACAAATATTTAGTGAAAATACGTAGCTAACATGGTATAACTTATGAATCTTTGAATACTAACATACCCCAAATATATATTATTATGGATAAACATATGTAATAAACACAAACTTGAAGAATATATACCAAATTCAAGATAATAGTTGTTTTAGGACAAGAGAGAGAAATGGGACTTGTATTAAGACTGTATCTGAAGCAAAAATAAGAGAAGTTTAATATTTATTAGTTTTGATGATTGAATCATGACTCTGCATTGAGCCATCTTCTGTATGTTTCTGTATCTTTAAATCTTTTTCAACATGTTTTAAAAGTGCAAATTATTTTTAATGTGATGATTATAGGCTCAAGGCAAAACAAAAGATCATAAAATGAAGTGTCTACTTTTTTCCTGTTCTTCTTTATCCCCCACAACTACACATGTGTTGTAACTCCTAATATAGCTTGAACTTTATCTCATATTGGATCTAGAAGCTTATAAAAATAAGTGCATCTATCATATAATGCCTCGATCTTTTCCAAAACCAATAATAAAGAAAGTATCCCTAGCTAACAAAGTGAGCAAGCTGCCTAAGAACTGTTGTTTTACAAACTATTATTTCCAAGGGCCATTATCCCTGCTTTTGTTTAATTTATCATTAAAATTAAATTCTATGATGCAATAGAAATGTTCTTGTTAATTTTAAAAGCCCCAGTATGTCCCATATTTTTGTTTTTTAAGCAGCCTCTACACCCAGCATGAAGCCCAAAGTGAAGCTTGAACTCAAGACCCTGAAATCAAGACCTGAGCTGAGATCAAGAGTCAGATGCTCAACTAACTGAGCCTCCCAGGCACTCCATCTCAGATGTTTTTTTTAAAGTTTATGTTTAATATATGGGAATCAACACATCAGCATCAGCCTCTCAGAAAATTCTCCAAAACCTCTATGTCCAAAGAGCCCCCTGGACTCTGTGTCTTTACTCTTAGTTTCGCTTTATCTAAGATTCTTTTTAAGAAAGGCAAAGTCACTTAGATGAAATTTGTATGTCTCTCTCTCCAAAAATAACACTACTTTGAACTTGATGGCATTTGTAGCCCATCACATACTATAACCAAGGCAGAACAAGTCCTTGATACAGAATTCACCCAGAAACAATGAAATTTACAACCTAGCAAAGCCTGCAGAAGATATACTTAAATCCTTCCAATGGCTGCAAATGCCTAAGTTAATCAGTCTGTATCCATACTATGAAAATAGTTTTTTGAACAATTTGAAAATATTCACAGCCATTTGGCACTAACTTTTAAACATATGATGCTATTGTAAGCCTAAATACTTCAATGTGTATTTTCTAAGAACAGGGATATTTGGGGGTGCTCAGGTGGCTTACTTGGTTGAGGGTCCGGCTTCGGCTCAGTTCATGATCTCACAGTTCGTGGGTTCGAGCCCCACGTTGGGCTCTGTGCCGACAGCCAGCTCAGAGCCTGGAGCCTGTTTCAGATTCTGTGTTTTGCTTTCTCTCTGACCCTCCCCTGCTCACACTGTCTGTCTGTCTGTCTCTCTCTCTCTCAGAAATAAATAAAAACATAAAAAATTTTTTTTTAAAAGAACAGGGATATTTATTTACATAATCACAGCAAAAATGTCAACATTAGGAAACTGGCATTGATGTAATGTTATTATTTAACCTATAAGCTTTGTTAATATTTTGCCAATTACAACGATAATGTTCTCTGTAGGGGAAAATAGCCTGCTATAGAGCCCAAACCAGTACCACACAATCCATTCATTTAATTACCCATCTGTTTAATCTCCTTCAATCTGGACATTTTCTGATTTTGTTTTCCACTACTTTGATTTTTTTTAATGTTGAATAGTACAGGCCAGTTATTTGGTAAAAATATTTCTTGACTTGAGTTTATGTGTTGTTTCCTTGTGATTATATGAAGGTCATGCATTTGGGGCAGGAATATCAGAATCTCAGCCCATGCTATGTCACTGTTTCCCTTCTCCTAGCTTTGCTCAGCCCTTTATTTTCAGCATCTCTGAATCATTTGGTTCAGATGTGCCCCCTTTTATAAAGTATGTAGGTGGATCTTGTTTTTTGAGATAAATTATAAATTGTTTTTCTTTTAATAAATGAATTAAGCTCATTCATATTTTCTTATATGACTGACCTTGTTGGTCTCACCTTAGTCATTTTATGTTATAAATACCATGCTTATAGTATTTTCTGTATATTTTCTCAGCCTTTGCTCAGAATTCCTTGAGTTCTTGCATCTTTGAAATGTTTAGCTCCTTTGTCTTGATATGTGTAAGCTATCTTGACTGAATATTCTTGGATCACACATTCTTTTCGTGAGTTTCTTGAATATGCTGCTTCATCATTGCTTTTTTCCCCCCGAGTCCCTTGCCCTTTTAAGCTATTAGATCCTTTTGTTTTATAACACTGGAAAAATTTTCAACTTTAAAGTCCAAAAGTTTTACTAGGATATGCCTCAGATTTGATCATCCTGTGTGGTAATTTTCTTAGTTTACCCAGTGAGCCCTTTTAATATATAGATGCAAGTTTCCTTTTATTTCTGGAAAATTACCTTAGATTATTGTTTAGATATTTGTTCTGTTCCATTGTGTTTTTTTTTTCTACTTTGAGGACTTCAGTTATTCATATGTTGAATTTTCTTCATCAGTTTCCCATTCTAATCCCTTTCTTTCTGACCCTTTTTCTTTCTTTATCTTGTTTTCATTCTTTTAGTTACTGTTCTGCTCCTCTTCATTGATACTTCAGTTTTTATTTATTTTTTTCTTCACTGAGCCACTTGTAATTTAGTCTCTCTGTCTCTCATTTTTTCTTTTTTGTATTTCTTCCCTGCATGAAATACTCATTTATTTTTTTTGTTTTATTTTTCTTTTCCATTTCTGCTTTTAGAAAAGTGATCAAGGCACTTTAAAAAAATACTGTCATGTATTTATTTATTTGAGAATGGCTTATTCAGTAGAGTTATAGGACAGTATTCTTTGGTTTGTGGTTGCCTTTCAGGGATAATTTTTATCAAGTAAAATCAAGTTTTTTTCTAATTCATGTAGATGGAGACTGCTTGCATTTCTTCAGTTAGTAAACAGGGAGGATGATTCAGGACATTTACAGGATTCATACTTCTGTACCACCCTCCACTGTCAGGGTCACAATGCACATGGCTTTTTAGTGTTGGACCAGACTGGAGAATGGTATGTCTTAAGATATTTTATATTTGTATTTATCTTATAAGATTCTAAAATTTTCCTTCTTGCTTCTTTCACTATGAATTCTCTAAAAAGCTCGTTCCCCTTGCGTTTACTGTCATTTCCTCAGAAGTATGGCCCCAGGATTCTCTGTCTTCTCTCCTTTCTCCTGTGTAGAGTTCTTCCACACTTTGCTCTCCGGAAATCTTGGAGAGGGAAGTTGAGAAATAGCTCCAATGGAGATTGGTGTTTATTTTCCCACCTACTGGTAAATTGAACTGTGTATTTCACTATAACACAGAGTCATTTTAAAGGGTGGGATTCATGTGGTTTTAGTTTTTATTTTTATTGTTTTGCATAGCTTTTATAGAATGCTGAGATGTCCAGCTATCGGTGTCTACCATTCCTTGAACTACCTCCTTGAATTCTTGATTCCTTCAAATCCCCACATCAATAAAAAAATAATGAAGTTTAACTGTACCCAAGTACTTGTCAAAATATTCATATGCATTGACTTTTACAGCCTTTTAACATTATATTATCAACCTTAACTCAGGTATGTAATACCCAATGTCACTAAACTAATAAGCAATCTTTATTTGTCACCATCTCTAAATATTCCTCTCTCAGGTCCCAATCACACCTCCTCTGACCCTTCATTACCCAGAACCAAAATGTTCCTAAAACAGAGAAGCAGGTGCTCACCGAGTTTTCTGGGAATATTTGGAGACATCTTTATGGGAGTATCCAGGGAAGTTGACAGTCAGCTTCAGTATTACTCAGCACATGTTTTAGAAAATCCACAAAATTTCAATTTGTACAATAAGTCAGTTCCAGAGACTGAAAACCATTAAACACAGACTCCTATCCTGAAGAAAATACCATGAGATTCAAAATGCATTTGGCTAGTTTACTTGAGTTTGTATGTTTCATCCTCCATTCTTAGCACTGTTAATTCCCCCTTTTCAACAGATAATATCCATTCTTCACCCACATTCCCTCAATAGTTACCTTTCTCATGTGAACCAATGGTTTCTTACTACAATCATCATCATCCACAATTCTCTTACTGAGTTTTTTTCTCTAGCCTTAGGAACTAGAGTGCAGCTCTTTCTTACTACAGACCCAAAATGTCTAGACACGGGACAGACTCTCAGCCAGTGGTGTATGGGAGATGGGAATTGGTGAATAAATACCCCTGAGTGGAACAACTCTGAGGAATATTCTAAAGAGCATCTCAGGGGTCCCCATCAGCATTGAAACTACTTGTGTACAGTGATATCCTTCCTTGGCTCATATCCTCATTCCTCAACTGGTACTTTCTGGGATTATGTCTCAAAGAAACTATTCTCACTCAAATCAGGATCTTCTTAAGGGGAGCCCAACTATGACACACTTCCATGAATCTATAAAAATATGTATTTTATATTCCTTTCTAGGTGCTATTGTCCAAAAGAGTCATTTTTGCCTTCTATGATCTCAATTTCTATGAAAAAGATGTCAGTCTAGACTGTATGGATTTCTGTCTGTTTAGCTCCAGGGACTTGAATTGCTGCGGAGGTTTCCAAAATCATTGAAAGCATTGAGGGTAGAACTTACATGGAACTGATCAAACTAAGCTGAAATAAACATCTCAGGGCAGCTTCAGATGGACACATAGTTATAATCTAGTCCTTGGTAATATATGCCTGCTGTGAATATTTTACCCAGGAAACACCAGTCTGAACTCTGACATTAAGTAGTTAGGTAGTTTTTGGAAAACTCATTTCTCATCCCTAAACTTCACTTTTCTACTCAGTAGAATGAGCTGCTGAAATAGACGATTTCCAATCATTTCTTCACCTCTTCTTGACTCCATGGTTCTAAATAGGTCTCTGGAATCCATCACATGTAATTATTTTCCTAATTTTTTTTTTCTTGGAAGGGCGATTAGCAAGAGTGTCATATCTAAACACCTATTTTTAAATTCGGATTTAGGTCTTATCCTTCCAGACACACCTCATTTTTTCACTGGTTCATTTCTAAATTATGGTGGCTTATGCAATAGTAAAATACTCTCCCTATCATTGAGCCGAGATTTTATTCTCTGGTGGTATTCTCTCCATGCAGCCACCCAAAAACCTTTTGGTATGTTTTTGATTTCTGGACACAAGAAGAGATTAGAGAAGCCCTTTATTCTGATCAATCTAAATGCATGGACGGAATCTTCACCAGTTATGTAACAGGTGTCACATAGAGGAAAGGGTTTGTCAACGATAATTAAAGTTGTTTTCTGAACTGAGAAACTGAGCTTTGAAACAAGTTCCTCTTGAGTGGAACATATTGATTCAAGGGAGAATCTGACATGGAACGAAGAGAAAGGAATCAAAGTGAGCTAGTGGAAAGAAAATGATTTAAGTTTGTAAATTCAGGAGAGGGCACGCACACTGGATCTTGGGAAGGAATAGAGGCATACAAGAATAGAAAAAGCCAGGGTAGTGAAATGGTTTGCATTCTTCTAACTAATGAGTGAAAAGAGCTAATTAGATAGTAGAAATGAGACCAAACAATTTAAAGCACCAGATTAGAAAGCACCATACTTTTTCCACACACAGCTGCCCTGAAAGTTGCACCCTCACCTTATGGCCACAGATTAAAAAGAGGAAAATTACATAAAATGAAGCAACGGGTTAATTCCTCATGAGATCTCCTGGATGAAGCTCTAAGGAAGGGTTTGCAGAGAGCAAAGAAGGATGCAATCAAGAAGAGTATAACATGTAAACGTGTCCATTTGAGCCTGTGTATTCGAACAGAGAAAGGGAGCTCTGTTGCTTCATCTACTGATCGCATTGGTTTTAGGTAGTCAACTACATCTTTACTATCTACAGTGACCTTGGTCTACTCATTTACTTGCTTCTTGGAAATAAACGTCAGAAATCAGGAACCTGAGATAAGAGAAGCTGAATGTCATTTTTTGTGTGGGGAAACTTGGAAGGATTGAAACCTGCTGCCTGGGTCAATTTCTGCCTTTTTTCCTTCAG
>NW_027527813.1:389903-440949 GCF_008692635.1 Crocuta crocuta
CCAGGGAGTGAATACAGTGAGGCAGCAATTGCCATTATAATCTTAACGTATAAGCTAAGTATAAGATTTCTTTCTGTAGAATTGGACACTAAAATGTCACACTAAGAAAAGGAGTAAGGCTAAAAGCAAAAGGTGAACAAATTTCAGTCAGATTGGAATGGCTTTCCCAGTTAAGCATGGCAGCTCATAATTCTCAGAGGTACTTGACCGTAGAGAACCACTCCAGCAGTCACAGCTGACCTGAGTGACAGGTATAGCTCCCTGAAGGCACTTGCTGGCTAATTTGGGTGGTTACCGGCAGAGACATTGCCAACATCTGCACAAGCAGAAAAGGAAAAATAAAACAAGGGAGGGAAATAAGGCCCTAGGTTAAAATCAGTTTTCCACTGTACCAGAAAATGTAATTTTACTTGTGTACACAAATCTAGGCAAATGCAATCTTTGAACAAGGTGATAGCTAATGAGAGTCATCTTGGTGTAGTGGCTAAAATACAGATTTTTAAAAAATCAAGCAGATCTAGATTCAGTTTTTGGTTCAGTCACCTACTAGCTGTGTGATCTTAGATAAGTTATTTGATCTCTCTGAGTCTTGACTTCCTTTCCATGTATGATGAGGATAATAACCCTTCCCCTGGCTGGGATTGATCAGGGAATGAATTTAAAGCACCTGTAGAGCAGGGATTCATTAAATGGTACCAGTGGTATTAGCAAGAATGACATTAATGGATGTGTTAATATGGCAAATCATTGTTTTTATCTCTGTTATGAGGATGTCATTTTCACACTTTTTCTAATGAACATACTAGCCCTTTCATGGATGTAAAGACTGTTGTGATATTGTTGGTTTTTTTTTTTTTCTGTCTCTCTCAGTGTGGAAGGAAGGAGAAGGAAGAAACTTAAAATCCAACATTTTCAGGATTCTTAGAGAATAGTTGTCTAGTTACCTTACATTGAATCTGGATTCTTAACCATCTAAGATTGAAAGTTTCCCAAGACAAATTCAATCTTCAGTGTAGGTAGAATGAAAGACTAGGAAATGGTATTTTGGTGTTTTTACCAGGGTCTTCATGTAAATCAAGGCCCGAAACAAAGAAACACAATGTAATATTACCCTGGGATCATGTTCCAAATTGATCATGCTCCAAATTCTAATTACTGTTGAGTATCTTAAGAAATAAGTTAACTTTTTATTTAATGATAGTTTTAGCTTCCATAGTAAAGTAAACATAAAATACCATGGCTGGTGCCGTATAAGCAACCTAAAAGGGAAAGGGAAACCAGCCAAAACACGTGGGGTAGAGGGCAGAAATAGACAAAATCATGACATCAATTGTAGCTGAGAGATAGAGACCAATACATAAAATTCAGGTTCCATTCCAGGAGACTAGAAAATCAAATGATGCTGTCCCATGTGTAAGGGTCATGGAGCCCTCCACGGCACTGAGAAAAATGGGACATCATAGCAGAGTCAGGCTGTCCAAAGGAATTTGTCTGAAAGTAAGATAGGGAAGAACACAAACTGAGTCCAACCCAATCCCTGGGATACAAGATTGAAAGTAATGAAACTGGTGAACAGGCTTCATTATGCTGGAAAGAATACAGAGATGAGCTGAATAATAAGAGCCAGCAATATGGTGTTACTCTGTACCAGCATTATTCAGGGACACGCGGGAATGCTGCCCAGAGAGTTGTGAACACATGGAGACATGCAGTCTCAGTGCGGGAGCAGAAGACACATGATACACAAAGGTGCCCTGCTCCTGATTCCAAAAAACAGATGACATAACTCCCAGCTAGCTGAACCCTCCCACACAAACAGGGAAGATGGAGCTGGGCCAGGGAAGAGGCTTACATTAAGCTAAACATGACTCATTGTGCATTCAGGTGCATCTCATACTTTCTCATTTTGATGGTTCTCTAATGGTGAGGAGAAGGAAACATTTTCCTCTGTAATGATATTCTAGAATCTAGAACATTAGACTGAATAGTTTACATTGACTTATGAGTCTCTTTGGATGCTGTTTGGCTATTCGTGATGGAAAAGTACACATCAAACCTGCAATGTATAATGAGGCACAACTCTCTGTCTTCCAAATATACTAAAAAGGAAAATGATCATAGCTGAGGCAAGCCTTTACCAGTGTTGAGCTACTGCACAGCCATTTGGGGGGTAAATTAAACTGGAAAGGAAAATTCTTCTTGCAATCACTCTAACTCCACTGCCATACCAGAGGGATGTGAAGAAATGTTAAGTTGTAAAACTGAATTTTACCAAGCATGTTAGAATTTTGTTTTCTAAATGAGTGTTTCTTTGTCCAAAGCAGATACTTTGGAAAGCTCTCGGCTACTTTCGGGAGCCTACCAAGACTGAAGGTGTCAATCATTTCTTCCCATTCACAGCTCTTCCCTGAGAACCTTCATGTCCACCATCTGGGAATGTGCAGCCTTTTGTGCTGTGAGGTTTCTCTCTGCTGCCTGGCTCTAGGGATGTGACATGCAAAATTCTGGCTGGCTAGAGTTAGAAATGTGGCAAGATAAAGCCAGTCCATCTTAGAATCTGCTTACTGAGGAACCCAAACTGTGATATGGGAAATTGGAATAAGCCTTATTATATATGGCTAAAACTTAGCCATGCTAACAAAAAAATTCCTTGGCAATTTCAAAGTAGGCTTTTAGATAGATTTGGGCCTTTCAGCTCATATGACTTTATTTCATAAATTTTGCTACCATAGAGCCACTATGGCATAGTTTTATTACAAGCAAAAAAAAAAGTCTAGAAAATATTTCTTATCTTTAAAGAGCATGTGGTTCTGAATTGATTTGCATTCTATTAACATACATTTATTTGTTGTCCTATTACATAATACTTTAAACACTATTGGTATTTGAATTTTTTAACTTTCCCCCCAAATCTCAAGCAAAATCAGTAGCATCCCCACTCCCAGGAAAATTGTCTTGTGCATTTTGTGTACCTTTTCACCACTGTGGACTGCCCAGAAAAATTATCTGAAATTTCTTGGCCCTCCTGAAGGGGGAAGGGCAAAGAAAATAAAAAAAACTAAAGGAAGGTAGTGAACAATATAGCACACTAAGAAATCACAATTTTATCTTGTAGGAATAGGCCATGCAATCATCATTTTCTGTTATGTTCTACAGTCAAGGAAGCACAACCTAATTTCAGAGCAGAAGGCTGATGGTATGTCCTTGTCTTTGTTTTTTCCCTAGTATCTGGAGGCTGGAGGTAGAAGGATGGGTAGAAGGATGCCAATATTGTCAGTTGTGGGAAGATCTCACTCTACGCATCAAAAAGCTTAAGCTCGCTGTTAATATCAACTCAAATCAGTCATTTGTATTTTATTCTTCTATTCATTCTAGAGAGTCTGTCCTCGAAGTGAAAGCAACTGAGATAAAACCTATCTTGAAAAAAATATTTAATCCTAGAGGGAGGGCCATGTGAAGATAAAAAATCAAAAAGCAGTAATGCTTCTGCATTCTCTCTAATCTTAACACTTTATATCAGAGGATCCTGTAGAGAAAGTGACAGCTCCTGGAGCTGTTCTGAAAAGTGCATCACTTTAGAAACAATTTGTCAATCAACTAATTCTTAACTGATGAAATATTTGAATAACATCTCCATGTTGCTTTTCTATTGCCCAGCATTGATCTCGTTTGCAATGATTTTGAATATTTATCAAACCCTAAATGTAGTCCTTAAAACAGGCATGAAAAAGATTTCCTGTTACAACCTATAGGGATGAGAAGACAGGGCACAACAGTCACATTCTTTGAAAGACTAAGTAAGAGAAACAGGGGCACTACAGCAATTCTTAATAATGAATTTTAAATATTATATATTAGCATTTATCTTTTTATAATTACAACCTTGCTGATAATCTTAGTGAACTGTGGTGCTTTTCATTGTTCAGGCCATCATCTTGGACTGAAAAGATCAATTTAGCCTTAGAGATCCTTCTGACAATTCCATAACCTGTGGCAGGTGCTAAATCATTTGTTGCCAAAGGAAAATAAACAACTCTCAACACAGGATCAGACCCTCTGATGTCAGCACTCTACTTACCCTTTTCCGACCCCACCCAGTTGGAATGCCTCTTTGGGATCTCTTGATTTGGAAATCTTCTCCCCAAAGGAGTCTTGGGCCTTGAGTTTCCATAATAACCTAATCTCTTTGGAAGCATTCCTAATTTTAAGCTTAGTGTGTGATCTTTCTTTTTTTTATTTTTAATGTTTATTTTAAATTTTTTAATGTTTTATTTATTTCAGAGAGCGAGAAAGAGAGAGAGGCAGCGTGAGCAGGGAAGGGTCAGAAAGAGAGGGAGATACAGAATCCAAAGCAGGTTCCAGGCTCTGAGCTAGCTGTCAGCAAAGAGCCCGAGGTGGGGCTCGAACCCACAAACCGTGAGACCATGACCTGAGGTGAAGTCGGACGCTTAACTGACTGAGCCACCCAGGCGCCCCTTCAATGTTTATTTTTGAGAGAGAAAGAGACAATGTACGCGGGGGAGGTGTAGGGAGAGAGGAAGACCCAAGATCTGAAGCAGACTCCAGGGTCTGAACTGAGCACAAAGCCGGATGTGGGGCTTGAACCCACGGACTGGTCGGCAAGATCATGATCTGAGCTGAAGTCGGACACTTAACCGACTGACTCACCTAGGCACCCCAGTCTGTGATATTTCTTAGTATACAGTTATGGAATTTATAAAATAGAATTCTTGTTTGTGGAAAGAATAGGCTTCTACCTCCCTGGCTTTCAGCAGGAAGAGAAGCAAAGGCATTATCAGAACTACCCTGTGGCTTTTTAAAAGTACTCCTGCTAAGACAACCAAAGACAATGAGAGATCTTTGATTGCATCAGTACATAAGGAAAAAATACAACAACTATAAAGAATATTTTAGGGACAATTAAGAAAATTTGAATATGGAGTGCATATTAGAAAATAGGATTTATCAAGGTTAAATTCCTGGAGTGTGATAATGGTGGTATTGTAATGGAGGGTAATATTTTCAGGCAACATGTGTTTAATTATTTTGGTGGGCAGGTAAACTGTCAAGACATCTACATTTTACATTCCAATGGCTTTGCTTGTTATTTCATTGAAATAGAAATACTTCCAAAAGCTCAGACATATCTCATTCTTTAAAAGAAAGTGGAATCTGATGTCAGGAGCTACATGGTACTGGTCCGAAATTGGAGTGAAATAAGTAAGATGTAATTTAAAGAAGGAAGTCTTTGCACTAACATCTCAATTCATGGTAGAGGGAAAAGGATGAGGAGAGAGAGGCCAGTCTAGGGAAAATTGCAATGGAATCTAGTTATGAGATGCCTAAAATTTATCCTTGAAATGTGGTCCTGAAGAATCTAAATGACTCTTAGAAAGATTGAAGAAGAGGCAAAATCAGTGCATGTTGAAAGTGAATGTTGAAAGGCAAAGAGAGAGTTCAAAGGGGTCTTTGAGACCCATTAGACAATAACTAAGCTCACTTAACAGACATAGAGAAAAATTACAGCTTTTTTTTCCCCAATAGCAAAATGTGGAGGTCTCCCCAAATGACCTCGTTCTCTTTTTGTTGCAGTGAACCAGCTCCAAATACTTTCAGTTCTTTGACTCATTTTATATAAAAAAGTATATACCTACCAAGCTTTATCAAACATACCAGGGAGATAGCAAATCACTTTCATATGCATAACGGTGTGCCATGTTCCACCCTAGATTTCATTTTTTACCTGTTCCTTTTATTCATTTTGAGTAATAATCGCCATCATTTATTGGAAACCTGCAATGTCAGTCATGGTGTTAGGTATTTTTATAAATACATGGCCAACAACTCTAGTGCTATCCTATGAACTAGGGATCCCACATTTTTTAGCTGAGGAAACAGAAGATTTGAGAGAAAAACCGTCTACCTATGGAAAATTTGGGGCCAGGACTTGAACCCCAGTCTGCTGTCTACACTCTTTCCCACTAACCTCGCTGCTTCCTGTGTGAATACTTAGACTCCTGTGTGTTCAAGCCTGTCAGCCAGTAGATACATACCTTGCATGGCATCCCTTCTTTGTGCCATGGTTGCCCACAGTCTGCCTTTGACAGCACCTTTGAGAAGCTCCCAGCTTTTCAGAGGTAAGTATTCAAGAAACATAATGACTCACTCCCACATATATAGTTAAGATCCTGTCCTTGGAGAATACGGGACGTTTAGGAGAATCAATGCCTTAGTACATGCAGCCCTTCTCCAGATCTGCCTGCTGATAGCCAGCTCTATTAATCTTCTCTACATAATCATATCTGATATGCTTTTCTGCTCTTTCAATTAAGGAGACTTAATCGATGATAATTATAATTCTCTAATTAGTTTCTTAATGATATTTTCATAGAAGAGTACAAACCTGGGCACACTTTTCAGTAGTTAGAAATATTTTTTTCCAAATAAGCTCATATGCCTTACTTGCCCTTATATATTCCTGCAGGATATTTTCAGTACTAATTGAGTCATCAAATCAAGTTTAGCCACATTTTCCAGTCTCTTTAAATTTCTTTAATTGCTTTCCTCCCTTCAGCATATATTCTTTGCCAACTTCTCACACCTGATTAGGTTCAATCACTTGTCTCTGAATATTTAACACCACTCCTGTCAGTTGCAGTACTTAGTTTGCTTTTTTGAGGATTATTGACCCATCCATGCATGGCCACTGAATTGACCAATTTTTAGTCAAATTCTTAGAGGTAATTGCATTAGACATGCTTGGAGAACATGCTCAATCCTTGCCTTTTTCTTTGGAACTTACTCATGACCTCTCCTGAGATGATGGGCTCGGTGGCTGTGTTTGCTACAAGACCCCCTCCTTGGCTCTCTGATTAGATTTGGGGTGGACCCTTCATCTGATGGGAGCCAACCCACAGGCCAGCCTATAAGAGACCAAAGTTACAAAGTGCTAAATTAACAAGTTTGTAGAGGAAGCTAGTCCAGAAAAAAACAAGAATGTTGCAGACACAAAAAGAGATGTAGAAAGATAGACAATGTCGCCACAATAAGGAAAAGGTCATAGGAACCTCTTCCCTGGTTCCCTAAAGCTTGGTTCTGCTTCTAGTAGATGGATACTTTGTGAGTTTCTTTGGTACTTACTGTAGCCATTTCTCATTCTGTATTTAGAGATCATCAGAATTACTATCCTCTGTACCAGGGATATAGTATAAAAGGCCTGGGTAGCAAGGATAGAACCAAAATAGTCTCAAAAATCTACATGTGATCACAGCCAGGAGATAAATCACTATATGGAAAGAAGTCTTTTAAATTTAAGAATAGAAAGTGAAGCAGAGACTGGAATTCAAGGAATTAGCATGTTTTTTTTTTTTTTAATTTTTAGAGAGAGAGAGAGAGCATAAGCCAGGGAGAGGGGCAGAGAGACAAAGAGAGAGAATTTTAAGCAGGATCCATGCTCAGTGCTGAGCATGAAGCCTAATGTGGGGCTTGATCCCAAAACCACAGGAATCATGACCTGAGCTAAAATCAAGAGTCAGACACTGAAACAACTGAGCCACCCAGACACCCTTGGATTTAAAGGAGTAAGTGTGTAAAGAAGGTACAAGCATACAAACCATTCCACAGGATATTAAGAAAGATCAGGCCCCAAACCAGAAGTTCAAGGAACACAAAAATACGAGGATTTTTGAACTACATAGCAGACAGAGAACACAGCATGAAAGGGCTAACTAACAAAAGTCATAATGGAAGTAGATGGTCCAGGAAGCTAAAATAGCAGTCAGAAGGATTTAATAAAAAGCTAATATCTATCAAGGCCTAGAGGAGAGCACAGCTAGAATTATAAAATAAGAACAGTGGCCACAGTAGGGAGTGAGTGTCCTTGCTTCACTAAATTAGGTAGAGCTGGAATGGCAAGCCGGTAAATTCCTAAAAATTGAGGAAATAGTATGGCTTTCCTGTAAATGTCACAACGTGGATGACTCAGGCTCCAGACATAATATGTCATTTGGTCACTGACAGTGGATTCGAAGCTAGGAAAGTGCAAGTCAACACAAAATAAAATCTCAGTCCTTATTCTGGAAATGAATATTTCTTTCATGAATAGTCAGTTGGGCAGGTGAGGTACAGCAGGAAAAAACTGGCAGTGGCTGCGCTCGGGAGCTGGGTGTGGAGTGGCAAGCTGTGTGCAAGTGGTAAATATTCGTTATTGATGGGAGATAACTAGTCACATCAAGGCACGATTGTACAGCACCAGCCACCAGTGTGGACGAATGCATAGTGGAGCACCGTCCTAGAAGTTAAAAGCAGCGTAATTCATCAGAGCTGATGTTGAGGAGACAACTCAACCAGTTTCACCAGCATGAACCATACAGGGGAAAGGGAAAGAAGAAATGGAGTAATAAACCTCAGAGTTGATGTGGGAACCAAGTTGGCTCTATCTGAAGGAGCACGTGCCTCCTATGTTCCAATCAACTGGAGGGATTGCAAACAAGATGGAGGTATGCTTCCTGCCTCCATCTCCTGCCTGGTCACTTCCCACTCTGCAACAAGCTAGAAGGCAAGGGAAAGGGGTGAAATATGGGGGGCAATAGTAGAAGCTAGAGAGACTTTTTCTCATGATAGAGTGTAGGCTAGTGAGCAGGAATCACCACAAATTCACTGTGCTGTCTCTGAGGTAAGTGGTAACAAGACCTGTTTTCTTCAATGATCTGTGTGCTTAAAGATATCCTACTTTCCAAAGTACAGGAGACATGATAAGTTTCAGTTACTGACATTCAGTTTTCCCAGAGGCAGTTTTGACCACCTCGCAGAGTTTTAAATGCAAATTAATTCAGCTGGAGAGCAGACAAGCGGTTATTTATGGTGCTTTGCCACCTACGCGTATTGTCCTACTCCTCTCCTAGCTGGTAAAGGGGTTAGTCCCTCAGGCTTTTAGTACTTTGTCATCTTTAATTAACATCAAATTCCTCCATGAAATGATTCTTCTGGTCTCTGGCTCAGAATCCTCACTGATGTCGCAGACTACATGGTGTTCAGCCTTTCAAAGTGTATGGAAACCCACAGAGAGGACACCTCCTCAGGTTTCTGGCAAAAAGTGGGAATGTGTCTTCCTAAACTTCCTCTCTCTGCTGGCCCCCAGTGGTACACACACACACACACAAACACACACACACCCACCCCACCACCACCATCATAGTAAAAAACATATAGTAGGGAAAGATCTCTCCTGTGTTTTCTCACAGTGTATGTTAGCGTACTATATGTTATTGTATGTAAGAATAAGAACTGGCTCTTAAGGGGGAATTTTTAGAGCAGTTGACAGAATGGTGACAATGCTATTTTTACAGAGATGTAGCTTTTTAATATGTCCATAAGAAAGGCACGATTGGTAAGACTTGATAACTGCTTGGATCCACAGATTCTAAGCTGCCCATTCTAAATGAGTTCCCCTTTCTGAATGTCTTACATTTTTCTTTTCTTCCATTTTTGAGTCCAGAGGATTCTAGATAGACTTCCCAAACCATGTTAGACACTTAGACAAGAGTTTTAATGCTGTAATCTCTCTTCATTAAATTTCTTCTCCTCCTTCAACCGCTGACCTACAATATTTTCCATCCTATTTTTCAGCCACCAAAGAAGCGAGAACAAGTGACCTCTCCCCTCCCAGCCCAGGTTTTAGAAAAAAAAAGTGATGTGTAAGCAGGAAAATATTATAAAACAGTAATTGCGAAGGCCAAGTGGATTGTCCTGATAATTCATGCTGCTAGGGAACAGAAGTTCACTTTACCTGAGAAAGGTATTATAAAATCAATCATTCTGAGCTGGGCCTTGAAAAATAACTAGTAAGAACTTGGAATGGAGTGGTAGTTGTGACAATGTGAAGAATGAAGTGAATAGGAGAAACGTCTTAGAAACATAATGGAAAGACACAGAATCAGGCAATACAAGTGATACAATGTGGATACGTCACCATCTGGCTTACTACAGCTCTGTCCAAACCAGGGGGAGACATTGTCTGCAGTACCCAGAAGTCCTAGAATCCTCAAGAGTAACACTATCCTGATGATGTCACCCTTTATGTATGGTTCAAAACCCTTTCCAGTGAACCCTCAAATCATCCCCAAATGGTATTCATTGACCATGAATTGTCCTGTCCCTGATTACTATTACCTTATTTGCATGTAGTTCTGCTTCATCTAATGTTCTTTATATAACATGTGGCCTCATAACCAAAGCAACCAGAAATGGTGAAGGCACAGTGGAGGTAGGTTTAATCTTGTCTCTTGAGCCCTTTGTTACTGGGGTCTCACAAACTAAATGGTACCATCCATTCACCCAAGGCCCCTATATTTTGAGAGCTCCCATTCTGGCCCTCCTTTTGTCATGTTTCTCTCTACTAATTGAGGAGGGGTCATGGGCCTTGGTCCTCTAGATAAACTTTCCACATACCAACAATACCAGAATTCCCAGCCAAAATGCCCAAGCTTATTTCCGGAGCCCCTACACTCATGGACTGACCATTCTGCTGTTACATGCATCCTAAACACAATGATTCATTTTTTGAGAATATATATATATATATCTTCTGGACACACCTCTACTCAAATAACAGGGACAGAAGCTTCTGCACTTAAGACCCTTCCAGACCTCACGCTATATATCCCTTCATCTTGCTGTTCATTTGTATCATTTATCATATCCTTTATTATATAATAAATAAATATACACATGTGTTTCCCTCAGTTCTATGAGCGATTCCAGCCAATTTTATGGAACCAAGTTGGGGCTCATGGGAACCCTGATTCATAGCCAGTCCATCTAAAGTACCGGTGGCAACCTGGGACTTACAAATGGCATCTGAAATGGGGGGGGGAGGTTAGTCTTGTGGAACTGAGTCCTTAACTTGTGGAATCCGATGCTATCCAGATAGTCTCAGAATTGAGGTAAATCGTAGCACCCCTATCTGGTATTGAAGAATCTCTTGAGGTATATGAAAAATCCACAGATGTGGGGTCAAAAATGAAGTATGATACTAGTGTGAGAGTGAATGAGAAATATAGTCATATTTTCCCTAGACAGGTGCATATCTATTTACATGCATTTGGGGTACCATCTAGTACCTCACAAAATAGTAAGAAGAGAAGAAAGGCAGAAGAATGTGTCTGCTTTACCAGTGTCTTACTAAAATGTACATGTTCCCCTGAGCTCACTGAATAGAATAACATTCTATTTCCACTGACCAGATCTAATGACTTGTCCTCCTCCAGAAGAATTAGCTCTTCTGATTAATATTATCCAATAATTTAGAGTGAAAAAAAACCATAAAACTGCCTGGTCTAGAATCATAGAGATCTTAACAACTACATACTCTTAGAGCTCCTGTATTTTATCACCATATACTTTTAAGAGGGAACTAACTCCCCCCCTTGAAACATTTTCTTTTCCTCTCAATCATGCATTTAGTGATATTTACTAAAACTGAGATCTGTTTTGTCTTTCCTTTTGCCTCTTTCCTCGACCCGTGTAAGTGAGCTCTCCTTTGTACCAGGCTAACAGGGCATAGAGGAGGTGGAAAAGCGATGGAGAGGGTCCTCTTAATTTAAATTTGTCTGTGTTTTCTGCATTCTAGCTCTTATCCCCAGAGAGAGATACAGAAGAAACTATGACAAAAGAGGTATCAAATAGTTCTGTGCAATGAATTAACATTGTGCATACCACCAAAATTGCCCATAGTATGAAGGTACAGCTTCCACATAATGCATTGAAGAAGCGGAAAGGTCAAATGTATAGAGTGTGGAGACTTGTGCATATTGTCCATGAGAAGGTGACCAAAAGAATAATCATACCACTTTGGCTTTCTGGTTTAGGGAAAATGTTACCACTAACACTAGTAACCCACTTTTACTGATCAACAGGAAAGTGAGGAAAAGAAGACAATCTACGCTTCTTACTGCTTCTGGTAAAAATAAAAATAGAATTAAAAAGTTCTATAGTAATATAGAATATATGGTTCAATTACAACATATAGATAAAATTACAAAGGAACAGGTAAAAATGGACAAGGACAATGAATTCAGGAGAAAGCAACCATGTCACATGATATTTTTCCGAATTAAAAGAACGCTGTGACTGTAGAATTATTTTCTAAGACAGTCCTATCATCTTTAGCAATAATAGGGAAAAAAAGTGATCAAAGGGAAAAAAAAATTTAAGATTGCAAGCAATTTGAGAGTCTTAGAGCAACGCAGTGCGCTGCATGACAGGGGAGTTATCCTTGTCCACAGGAGGGCGCCCCCTGGTAAGAGAGCAAACAGAAGACCCAGAGTAGGTTTTTCCATCAGCAAGCTTCCTGAATGAGATTTTTAAAAGATAACATCAAGAATTATATTATGTACCATTAATCTTTACTCTGAGAATAAAGTTCTTTTATAATTCTATGACTCCTCAAAATTTTATTTTCAAAAAAAGGGAAATGTTACCCATGCTGTGAAAGAAGACACAAGTAGGGAGCGTGTAAGTAAACCCCACCAGGTCATAGACAGGGCTGAAATCTTCCATGCCTACCAACTCTGAGGCCCACAAGTTCTCCTGAACTTTCCATGATATTGACTAAACCAATAAGTCAAGTTAATAGAACAATCTGACTCGATTGTTCCATTCTAGGTGGGAATCAGGAGTTTTGTGGCACCTAAACTCCCCAGGAAGTTTCAACCATGTAGATAATATTTCCTCAAGTCTTCAGTGCCTCTCACTTTATGGGATGGAAGAATTAGGCTGTTACATATCACAAAGCTCATGGTAACTCAATGATTAAATTAATTCAAATTAGCTCAGAAGTGAGCAGGATCCTGAATACCAAAGATAGCCTGAAGCACTGGGGGAAAAAATTCTGAAATGGAAATACATTGAGTTGCAAAAAGGGTTTTAATGTGTTAGCACTGCAATCTTATTTAACAACTTCATTAGAGAACCATAAGCAAGAATAAAAATTAAGGTTACAAAATTTATAGCGCATGAGGTAAAATTGAAGTCATTAAATTTTAAAAAAATAACGTAATGAAATTCCAGAAACAGTCAAGCAACAAAGAATAAAATAGGATTCAAGAGGGTATGATAAAAACATATGAGTCTAAAAAGAAGTAAACTTTCATTACAAGCCATAAATCTTGAAATAGAAATCTGAACAGCCCTCAGAAGAAAACCAGAGATTAACTTCCACCATGATGCTGTGGTGCCTTCATTCAGTGTTGTCTGGGTTGCTGAAGGGAAGTGGTCCATTCTGTCCAGTTTTAGTAAAAGCTATTTAGTTCATGAGAATGTGACAGTTGCATCCCGTATGTTCATACCTGTGCTCCCCTCCCTCTTTTTGTTACTGCCAGCCAGCCAGCTCCAGCCACTGTCATCCATGGCCTAGAGGTAAGATCCCTTGACTCACCCTCCCCAGCTTGAAAGGAGATTAGCTGAGACTGTGAAGTTGAGATGTATGCACATATAAGAGATGGGTTCAAACTCTTGCTTTCCTTGAAACTGGCCTGGTGAAGATGTTTTGCTTGTTTGTCTATTTCTGCCCCATCAGGCCTGAAACTAAAACAAAACAAACAAAACAAAACAGAATACTTGAGGTCCAGTGCTTTAATTCAGAGGAAGGTGGTTTTAAGGGTGAAACTTTAGATGCTGTGACAGATTCATGGGAGTAACATGCTTAGGCAAAGAAGACTAACTGGCATTTGTAGAAATTTCCCAGAGACACTTGTCTTCCTTGCTTATGCAGAAATCTGCTGGCTAAGTGCTAAAACAGAGTGGTAAGTAATTGTCAGTTGGAAAGGTAAAGCTTTCTTCACTTTGTGTTTCTATGTTGGCCTGTTCAACTCTGTTAGAACATGTCTATCATTAGTCATGACTATCTAGTTTCGATGCAGCATTCAGTACCTAGAATACTCCTCTATCCTTACCTCCTCTTAAACTGTTACTTGCCTCTCAACAAGATTAGGGAAAGTAACAAGGATGAAAAATGGAACATTTTGGAACCTACAACCCTGTTTTCTAGAAGATCCCTACTGAGAAGCTTTGTACCTCCAGGAAGTATCCCAAAGCCCAGGTGTCTTGAGGAGGCCCCAGGTAGGGGATGGGGCTACTGTACTAGGAGTTGAGGAGACAATTTTGGCAAGCATGAACCTCCCCTACAGCGCTGTATTTGGAAGTGTCCACAACTCTGGCGATCTTAGGTAACTCCTAGTTTCCTTGTAGCCAACCTTATCTTCTAGATATTCTTAATCATAGAAGAAACACGTATTTCAAGAATTTAAGGACAGTTTATTACTTATCATACCTGAGTTGGTCACCTTAGCTGATAAATGCTTTCATTAATCACTTCTTTATTCTCTAACTCCAAACAATTTAATAATGAGTTATTTATAATTTTTTAATGTTTATTTATTTTTGATAGAGGCAGAGAGTGAATGGGAGAGAGGCAGAGAGAGAGGGAGACACAGAATCCAAAGCAGGCTCCAGGTTCTGAGCTGTCAGCACAGAGCCTGATGCGGGCTCAAACCCATGGACCACGATATCATGACCTGAGCTGAAGTCAGACGCTTCATCGACTGAGACACCCAGGTGCCCCCAATTTAATTATGAGTTTTAAGATAATTTCCTCAAAAGTCCAATCATTCCCTAGGGCCATACAGTTTCTTTATTGTCCTTGATTCATTTCAACTGTCAAGCTTCCTCCCCTCCCCTTCAATGGGCAATGATTCGAAGATCATTCAGATGAAATGAAGGCAACCCTATAGATGGTTAATACCATATGGGGGGCAGGGACCAGCCTATGAGGTCTTCAGAATGGAAGCACTCGTAGACTCTCTGTCTTAGATCTAGAATCTGTTTCATCCTCTTGTTCATTGTTGTATTTTCCCAATAATCTCTTACCTTTCTCTGAGTCTGCTCTATCAATCTTCCCTCTCTCAACCTTCAACAGAGATTATTTTCCTACAACTGCACACATCTGTCTCTATCTTTTTATTAAATCCTTGAACCATCCTCCCAGTGACACAGCATTGTTGTGATGTAGCCCCTAAGTTCCCCCAAACTGCAATGACCTAAAAGTTTCCAGTAGAGCCAAATGTGCTCCTTGGTAGTGAGATATTTGTGCTATCCAAGTGGAAGGTGAAAGTGGGCACTACTTGTTAGAACATAGTCCACATGTGTGTGCACATTCACACACACGCATATACATGAAAGAGAGTCTAAATTCAGTATGGATTCTATACCAAATACATTTTTCATGTCCAAGCCTTGAAACTGTTTACAATGTTTTGTATAGTGTGTGTGTGTATGTGTGTTTATGTGAACAAAGTTAACCAGGTCAACACAAGAAAGGTGTGCGGTGCCTAGCTGGCTGAGTCAGTGGAGCATGCAACTCTTGATCTCAGGGTTGTGGGTTCAGGCCCCACATTGAGCATGGAGCCTCCTTAAGGAAAAAAAAAGGAAGGAAAGAAAAGGAAAAGAAGCAAAGAAAGATGAGGTGACTTTACCCTGAGTTTGTTCTTTCTAGCTACTTCCACTTTTCTTTCTGGGTGACCACTGTAATGAGGAACTTAGTTCAAGATACACATCTAGGCCTTTCTAAACACCTGACACTGTGTGTTAAGGGAGATCTGGAAATGCATGAAACATGACACCTGACTTTAAGAAGGCTATTTTCTTTTTTCTTTTTTCTTTTTTTTTTTTTTTAAGAAGGCTATTTTCTATTAGAAAAACAGTAGACTCTAAAAACATCCCTGGTCTTCTCCCAAGTTAGAAAAAGCTTTTCAGGTGAGCACATTTGAAGTTCTCTTTTCAACTAGAGGGTAAAGGTGTAAGGATAAATGTATAAATGTTGGTAACTTGCAGGCTGTTGAGGGGGAGGTCCACAGAAGGAAGGAAGAGGACTGAAGAAATTGCCTCAAAGTATAATAAATAATGCAGGCAGACTGCAGGTGGAACCAGGATCCCAGGCTTCATTAGAATTGTCAGTTTCCACAGAAAAATCAAATATATTCTTCAGGGTTTTAGTGCTTAATATCCTCTCAAAGCACAAACAACGGCATATTACTAGTAAGGGAGAGAAGAGGCAGGCAATAAGACAATTACAGGGAAAACAGACTAGAACAATTATCATTTAAAGCAGCCAAACAACATTGTGAAGCTGTTATTTTTTTTGACTGGGGCATATGAACTCAAGTGTGGAAGAAGAACAAAGTAAAAATGGTAGCATGATACTTTGTTTGGCCCTGATGCACACAATTTCTTATCAAATAACGGTTCTGTTTGCCATATTGGTAGCAGAAAGGGCTATTAAGTGCCTCGTTTCTATCACTTCTGCCCTTTATCCCCTTTACGGCCTCGCTGTGAATAAAGTATGTGCTCACCACAGCTTTTGGCTCAGTGTAAAATGGATTCATAGAACGATCTCAGGTTTCTGATTGAGATTTTCTAAATTGAGTAATGCTGAGGCCAGCTCCACTCCCCCTGACAGGGAAACAACACAGATGTGATGATAGTCCTCAGTGGACTGACCTCACTGAGGATGGGATCATGTTGCCCTTTAGAAGTTGATGGCTCTGTCCATGGTGGGGTGTGAAGATCCCCAAGTCAAATCTGCCTTGTCAAACAACCCTCAATGGACCTCAAATTCTCACCATTAGAGTGACCCATTTCAGTAAGTTTTTTCTTCACCTCTGGCAAGCTACCTAAGAGAGGCTGACATATTACATGTCTCGAGTCAGCAGTAATGAGTTTGTAGAATGGGAGAGCCAGTCCCCAGGAGAACCATGATATAAGGAGGCACAGCTCTGTCAGGTTGACCTGCTTTATAGTCAGTTACCATATCTGTGACTCACTTTCTTCATCTGGAAAGAAGGGCTCTTTTACGATCATTTGGCAACTATTTAGAACACTTTACAACCTAACACAATTAAAAACTAATGAGCAATTGCTATTTTTCTACTGTACTTTTTTGTTCTTTTTAATTCTTTTTTTTTTTAATAGTTTATTGCCAAATTAGTTTCCACATAACACTCAGTGCTCATCCCCACAAGTGTCCTCCTCCATGCCCATCCCCCCCTCCCCCCACATCCATCAGTCCTCAGTTTTTGTCAGCATTCAAGAGTCTCTCATGGTTTGCTTCTCTCCCTTTCCCCCACCATTTCCGCCCTTCTTCTCCCCCTTGTTCCTCCGTCAAGTTCCTCCTAATCCTCCTATACGTGCAAACATATGATATTTGTCCTTCTCTGCCTGACTTATTTCGCTCAGCATAACACCCTCAAGGTCCATCCATGTTGCTACACATGGCCAGATTTCATTGTTTCTCATTGCCATGTAGTATTCCATGGTATAGATAAACCACATCTTCTTGATCCATTCATCTGTTGATGGACACTTAGGCTCTTTCCATGTTTTAGCTATTGTGGAGAGTGCTGCTATGAACATTGGGGTACATGTGCTCCTATGCCTCAGCATTTCTGTATCCCTTGGGTAAATTCCTAGCAGTGCTATTGCTGGGTCATACGGGAGTTCTATTCTTTTTAATTCTAATAATCTAAGTTTAGTTCTCAAACTTTAGAGTGCATCAGAATGTCACAGCACAATTCCCAGGATTGCACCCCAGGGTTTCTTGTATAGTAGATCTGAGATGGATCCTGAGAACCTGTATTTCTAACAAGTTGCCAGGAGAAGCTGATGTTGTGGGATCAGGGACCACCCTTTGAGAACCACTGCTGTGAAAGTTAAGACTAGATTTATTTGGTCATACTTCACAGTGAAGCCCTGAAAAGGAAATGAACATATTCCCAATTATGCCAGACATTTGCATTCCATCCCAGTTCTTACAAAACTACTCCATAAACTTAAAAAAATCTGCACGTGCACATCAACAAAGCCCAGGGCAATTTATCAGTAAAAATGGTGCTCAGTCATAAATCTGTCCGAAGGGGCCTGAACTACAGAGCTGACCACAGGGAATCATCTTCTTAGAGGGGTACCTGACTGGATCAGTCAATAAAGCATGCAGCTCTTGATCTCAGGGTTGTGAGTTCAAGCCCCACGATGGGTGCAAAGAGTAGTTAAAAGAGTCTTCTAAGCAAAGATTATCCCAAAAGGCTCACAGTTCAACTTATTATCCTTTGAATTCCCCTGTCATTTAGGCAGAAGGGTTATATAATGGGCAGTTTCCAAAATGGGTTTGTTGGTCATTCATTCATTTATGCATTCCTTCCTCGAAAACATTTGAACATCTATTACAGGCCAAAGATTATGGTAGAAACTATGGTGAAAAACACAAAATTTTTGCCTCAGGGATCTTCCAGTCTAAGATGAGAGAAAGGATACATAATTCTGAAAAAAGGGGAGACATAATAACTAGCATTTGTTTAAATTCTAAAGTATATGAAGCATTTTCATATTTTATCTCCTGTGGTCCTCAGTGGATACCTCAAAGGTAAGTCTTATTGCTAGCTTTGGACACAGTTAGGAACGCAAGACTCTGAAACAGTGGGTGACCATGTCACTCAGCTGGTTGGTGGTGGAGCACAGGCGCAGCTCGGGCCTTAAGATTCCAAGGCACGTTGGGGCGCCTGGGCGGCTTAGTCGGTTGAGCGTCCGACTTTCGCTTAGGTCATGATCTCGCGGTTCGTGGGTTCGAGCCCCGCGTCGGGCTCTGTGCTGACTGCCAGCTCAGAGCCTGGAGCCTGTTTCAGTCTGTGACTCCCTCTCTCTCTGACCCTCCCCTGCTCGCGCTGTCTCTCTCTCCTAGAAATAAATAAAACATTAAAAAAAAAAAAAGATTCCAAGGCACGTACCCTTTGTTCAGCACTGCACCTCAGTTCTGATCCTGCAAAATGTGACCCAAGCGTGTCAAAGAGCTAAAGAGGAGAAGAGTTCCAAAGAATCTTGGAAGTTGTGGGAAACCAAAGTCAAAGATAGTAAGAATTAATGGGAAAAAAAGCTGCTTTGGCCAGAAAAAAAAAAAAAAAAGGTTAAAACATTTCTCTCCAAAGTGCCTTGGACCATGTTTCTTGATCAAATTTTACACAAAGTTGTTTCTTGCAAATTCCCTCTGCCTTTTAGCCCATGAAATACATTGGACTGCTTCGCCAACTTTTTTTTTTGGCCAATTATATTATTTTCAGCATAATGGAGAGAAATACAGTTTAAATCCACTGTCATAGGGGGATTCTGTGAAGGAGCTGTGATTTCCTCAACAATATAATAAAGCATATTTAATAGTGTGTGTCCCCTCCTTCTCTGGCCTTCTAGTTCTTTTCCTCTGAAAACACTTATCCACCTGCTTTTCCCCGAGGACTGCATCCTTGAATTTCCTCAAAAAATAAATAAATAAATAAAATAAGGAAAAGAAAAGAAAAGAAATGTTGGCCTTAAGTGACCTTGCACCACACAGCCTTTCACTGGAAGGCAAGGCCTCCCTGGAGTTCCTGAAGATAATGAGCCTGATTCTCTGCTAAGCACCAAACAGAATAAAAATGAATGTCCTTCCAAATGCTGAGGAGAGTGCTAAGGTTAAGAAGAAACTTGGGGACATAGGCCATTTTGCTGACTTTCATGATGCTCAAGTAACTTTCTGCAATCTGTACTCAGAAGATCAGGAGTTCTCCAGGCATTACAGCTCAGGAACCCAAGCCTCTTCAAACCTGTCTAGTACTGTAGACAGCCCCCATCAACCCCCAGGCCCCTGTTTAAATCCAAAAGCTATAAGACTTTAGGATGCTGCACTATCAGAGGATTAATGATTCAGAGATAGGCAATTATGTATTGGCCCAATAAGAAGTGAGTAAAACTGGCGAGTTGCTAACCCCATTTTAGAGCTGAGTGAAAAGGATTCAGAGAGATTCGATGACATGTTCAGATGATTGATTTAGGAGTTAAATACAGACCAGAGAGGTTTCAGTTAAGGAAGAGGGCAGAAGAGGAGAAGAGGGGAAGAGATGGTGGTAAGACAACAGAGTAAGAAAGGGCTCTTTCAAGCTCATTGTTATCATAGGATATTTTCCAAACTCATGCAACATATTATCATGTCAGAGACACCTGGGTGGGTCAGTTCGACTGTTGGTTTTGGCTCAGGCTGTGATCTCACAGTTCATGAGGTTGAGCCCCACATTAAGCTCCATGCTGAATGGTGCAGAACCTGCTTGTGATTCTCTCTCTCTCTCTCTCTCTCTCTCCCCCCATCCCTCCCCTGCTCATACTGTCTCTGTCCCATTCAAAATAAATAAATAAACTTTAAAAAAATTTTAAAAACATATTATCATGTCAAAGTGTGAGAAAGAGTTTGACACACCTAAGATTGCTTTCTTTACAAAGATCTCTAGTAAATTCATTTGAGTTATCTTTACATGAGTTATGCCTTAAAGTGAGATAAGACCTTAGATTCAGCTTTCACTCTTTCTCTAGGACACCCCCAGCTCCCCACCCCCAGCCCTGGATGGAACTGGAGCTCCAGTTTCCAGGGTTCCAGGGTGCCAAGGGGCTTAGCTGCCTCTTCTTTTTCCTGTCGGCCTAAAGAAGGAATCCGGGCATGCCAACATTCAGTAAACTGAGATCTTTATGGCAGTCTTTATTACAGAATATAAAAGATGGTTTCTCATTAAAAGAACATGCAACAAGCATATCAGAAGTGAAAACAGCACTCAACCCAAAGATAAATGTGTGTGCAATAAAGTACAAATGGCTGGATTCATCAGTTTTATGTTTTCTGAAGAATTACCTTATATTAAAACGCTGCGGGTTTCTCAGCTTTATAAAACACGGAGAGCAACCATCTTTCCCAGTGTGCATTAGTTACCTTACAGCTCCCTAACAAATCACCCTAAAACCCACACACATAAAACAACAGCATTAATTTTTTTCATAGTTTCTGTGAGTCAGGAATTTGGGAGCAGCTTGACTGAGCCATTCTGGCTTGGGGATTCCTGTGACGCTACTCTCTGGTAGTGGCTGAGACCAGAGGGCTTCCAGATTTCTTCCTAGGGCCCGAGCTAGGAAGAACTGAACAGGGCTTAGAAGAAATAGAGCTTCTTGGGCGTCTCTCTCTATCTCTTTGTGGCCCTCCTCATGGTCTCTTCAGGATGGTGGCTTCCAGGTATCCAGGATTCTTATAAGGCAGCTTAGGGGTGCAAAGATGTATGCCTTATGCCATATTACCTTCTGTAAGCAAACCCCTGAAGTCACACAGCAAACTTTTCTCCACATTCTGTCAGTCAAAGTGGAAAAAGGAACTGCCCACCCTCTCCATGAAGGGATGTCAACATCATATTGAAGAAGAACCTACGGGATTTTCTATCCTTGGAAAATACAATCCATGACATGATGGTTCTTGGAATTCTAAATGGATTCAATTGGAGGTTACAAATTAAATACAATTTATAGATTTTAGCGAGTTGAATTGGGTTTGAACGTCTAGTTACATCTGTGGGACTTCCCAGCATCTGACACAGGGCTCTATCTAGAGTGTTTGCTTGCTAAGAATCTAGCCATGATATGTTCCAGGGGGAAAAAAAAACTAAGTCACAGGCTGGATTCCAGTACTTCTCTGACATAAGCAGCTGTGAGAACAGGTTTAACCTTTCCATGCTTTGGCTAATATGTAAAATGAAGACCATACTAAGTCCCCTTCCTGTATCACACACAATTCATGAAAATAATTCCTGTATTCATGGACCACACAAATTTGAGGCTCTGAGAGGAAAGCTGAAATGGTAGCAAATTATATTCTTTCTATGATCCCATCTATAGGATTTCAGAGACATCACATTCAAATTACTCTTAATTAGTTTGGAAAGTTCCAGGACAATGATTGGGTTATACTATACCCTTTCCTTCTCTACCGTTCCTGAACGTGATGTTTTAGGATGATGTTATGCTCAAGTGGGAACACCACTAACCATCTCTATTAGTGCTACTTATTCTTAAAGGGATGTTTTCTTGTGCTCACCAGGACTCAGCCATGGAGCTGTGGCAAAGCAATATCTGACTGGTAAATGCCATCCTGATCTCAAAATCACTCTCCTTTAATAACAACACCTTGTCCTGCTACCACGCCCTTGCTCTTGACCCCTCTTACTTCTTGCAAGAACTCCTTTCCATAAACTTTTTGCTCTTCCATGTAATTGGAAACACAGCTGGCTTGCCTCACAAGCTCTATAAGAATGACCAGGCTTTCTCAATCACTAGAGTCGTTTAGGTTTTGCTGATTTATCATTCATGCTCATTCTGACTAATCAGGCATAGCTGACTGAAATAACCTGGAGGAGGGTCTAGGATCAGAGGAAGGAGCGCTTGCACCAGTCAGTATCATCTGCCAAAAGCACAGGGAGAAGGGGATAGTAATGAGAAATCTCAGTTTTTAGAGCTGAGCCAGAGCAGAGCAGAAAAGGTGGGGCAAGATCCTAGCCTGTGAGCTGAGGTAACTGAAGATGACACGGTGAGAGAGTTGCCAGAAGTCTGTATGGCAGCAAAGGGCTTGGTTTGCGAGTAGGAAGGCCAAAATAGAAAATACAGTATGACCCATGAAAATATGTTTCTTCTGACTATGAAATTAATGCATGCTTATTATTTAAAAAACACTAGAATGGAAGTATACAAAGAAAACCTTAATTACCTTTTACCCAATTATCCGTTGTCAATATTTATATGCATTTCTTTCCAGGCTTTTGCTATGTATGTACATAGTTTAATGGATAATATTTAATCTTTGGAGAGTGCTATAATCTTTCATTATATGAATTTACCATAATTTCTTTAATCAGTACCTTTTTGTTGCAAAGTGGGCTATTTCAGTTTTTTAGTGCTAATGATAACACTCGGATGCACCATGGTAGGCAAATTGTAAGATGGCCTCCAAGAATTTCAGCCCCTGAGGTAGCATATACTTCCCTTCAGTTATGCAGTCAAACAATAATCTTGATACTGCTGTTCAGGAATTTTGCAGATGTCATTAAGGTTGCCTTATCAGTTGACCCTTGAAGATGGGGAGATTTTCCCTAGCAGGCCTGACCTAATCGCATAAACCCTTTACATCTGGGCCTAAAGTTCAGTGATAGAGGAAGCCAGAGATTCAAAGTACAAGGGGACTTGACAAACAAGTGTTCATTGTTAGGAGTCACATGGGAAGGCATGTGAGTGGCCTTTAGGAACTGAGAAAGTCAGCAAGGAAATGAGGACCTCAAGGCCTCAAGGAACCACAAGGAACTGAATTTTGCCAACGAGCTGAATGAGCTTGGAAGTGGATTCTTCCTCAGTGTCTCCAGACCAGAATTCAGGGTGAGCGACAATTTTATCTCAGCCTCATGATACCCTGAGCAGAGAACCCATCTGGTGCCAGACTTCTGACCTACAGAACCATAAATTAGTAAACAGATGCTGCTTTGAGCTGCTACATTTGGGATAGAGCACTAGAAAGCTAATACAGCATCCCTGTGCACAAGTATGCATATTTCAGATTATTTCTTTAAGATTCATTTCTAGAAGTAGAATTAATAAAACAAAGAACTTCAATATCTATGATTATATGTGTATTATACCAAGTTTTCTTCCATAAAAGTTGTGACAATTTACACTCCTAGTAAGTACGTATAAAAGTTCTTATTTAATCTCTCATATTGATATTGTATTCTCTTATGTTGAATACCAAATTATTATTTAATAAATCTGATTTTCTTCATGAATTTATGATGCCACCTGTATTATATTCTAACCTCTTATACATATCCTAAGGTTTACTTCTAGTTCATCTGTTTAGTTCTACCATTCCTATATTATTATTTAAAAAATATTTTCAAATATTTATTTTTCAGAAAGACATAGATAGAGTACAAGCAGGGGAGGGGTAGGGAGAGAGGGAGACACAGAATCTGAAGCAGACTCCAGGCTCTAAGCTGTCAGCAGAGAGCCCAACTTGGGGGTCAAGCTGACTAACTGTGATATTATGACCTGAGCTGAAGTCGGACACTTAAATGACTGAGCCACCCAGGTGCCCTGGCCCTTTCTATATTATTTATCTGAAATAATAAATGCTTTGGATGAACACTAAAGGCAACATCTGTGAACAAAGAGTACAACACATGTGGACTAACAACACAAGATGATTCATAGGAGAAATTACAGAAATAGTCAAAAGCCAGAATAGGTGAGAGTAGCACAACATGTCTTTAGAAATGCATCTAGAAATTGGCAGGAGAACCTACTACCAAGTCACCATCGTGGCTTTATTCCCAATGGCCATGGTACTACAAAAGACTATTTGGGGATCTAGGAAAGACAGGGCTCCATCATAGAGAAGCACCTCAGACTGTGGGTTTTTAAAACTACACTAGTTCATCTTCTAGCTTACCTTTTCTTTCTTTCATTCATCTAGATACTTTTAACTGTTGCGTACCTCAGCCCAATGTTCTCTAAAGCTACACAGTACACACTCCCTGTGGCTGGGACTATCATCAATGTGCTGTTTTTACTTTCAGTAATAGGAATTATTATTTTCAGCTGAATATAGAGCCAGCCAGGGCAAAGAGATCATTCCCGAAAATCGCTGCCGGTAGATACAGTCATGTGACTAGGTTCTGGCCAATAGTATAAAGGCAAATGTGTCGTGTGTGGTGAGTCCAGTAAGTATTCTTTTTTTTAGGTTTATTTATTTATTTTGAGAGGGGTTGTTTTAGGTTGATTTAATTTATGTTGAAAGTGGGGCAGGGGAGGGGGCATGCAGAGAGAATGGGAGAGAGAGAATCCCAAGTAGGGTTGGCAGCTATTAGCTCGGAGCGGGTCATGGCATTCAATCCCACAGCCATGAAGTCATCATCTCAACCGAAATCAAGAGTCCCATGCTCAACCAACTAAGCCACCTAGCTGCCTCTCCAGTAAGTATTCTTAAAGAGAAGCATACGTTTGCTTTTTCTTTCTTCTTTCTGATGACTAAACTGTGTATGTGGTGGTTGTAATTCAGGAAGCTGTTTTGAACCTTGAGGTGGAAGCCACATGTTGGGTATAGAATAAAAACAAAATATCTAATTTTTATGATGACATCATCCAAGCTCCATAATGGCAATCTTCTGTCTTTGCTCATGAGAGAGAAAGAGAGAGAGAAATGAGCTTTATTATGTTTAAGCTGCTGGTATTTTGTGTTAAACAAATTTAATCCTAAATGATCATCACCACCATGACCACCACCCGTGAGATAGAGTAAGGAATCCTTGGCTATCTCTGATGTTAAAATCTTACTTCTCCAGTTTCCTCACATTGCAGTATTTGGTACAGTCCTCCAGAAACTCCCTTCTCACTTTCTCAAAGGGAAGGTTTGGGGAAGAGATAAATTCCTGTGCCTTCTCACCAGCCAGTGCCAAGTTCTCTGTAACGTCGTCTTACATAGGTCTCATCATTCATAAACTAGTTTGATTCCCTATTTTTATATGATATACAAAGTGATCAATGCAGTAGATTCACAAGTAACACAACAATATTTAGAATCTTAAGTCAGGGAGCAGTGATAAGCCAATAAATAAAAGGCACCTCTGTGATACAATAGGATATTAGAATCAGCATATATCAAGGCAATAAGATGTTTTTGCCATCAAAGATACATACTGTGTTTAGCTCGAAATGGAGAACAAGGCTTGGTGCATAATTAGGGTAAAGAAAGAAATTGTTAGAGGTATTCCAAGCGAAGACCAAATCTGTGGCTGTTATCTGAATACATCTCATAGGGGTTTGTGGCAGAACCATAAATAGGTTAATGACAGAAGAAAGGTGATTTAGCGAGACATCAGGAAATGTGGTTACCATAGATAAGTCCATTCCCATTAATCTCCTCCCCTGGGTGGAGGTAATCATGAATTCACCTACAGCTCATGAAAATATAGTATCCAAACATTCAAGTGTCCAAGATTATCTGAGTATCATTAATTTATACTTTTTTTGTGTAAGCTTATTCTATTAGTTTGTCCTCAAAAGATCGAAACCAAATATGAATCCTTAAGAGAGGTCTATATTAGGATTTCACAGTATTTGTTTATTGCAATACACTTTGCTGTCAGGATAATAATGACCTTAAACAGACTAGGTCTTAAAAAGTACTAATACAATCTCAAATTGCGGTCTAAGGTAATGGCTCAGAAACTCACTGTTAACATTGTTTCTGATACCCATCACTGATTCCCATCAGCACCCAGGCCTTTTAATTATAATTTTGTTTTGTAGGTGCCCTCTATGTGAAGATCTTGTACATGAAACAAATTGTAATTATAAAAAGTGTTTCCTTATTTAAATCATTAAAAAACATATATGATTGCCAAAAAACAGTTTCAAATATGTAGAGGCTCATGTCACCATACTAGAATAACATAAAAACAAATGAACAGAAAAGTGATTTTAGTGAATCATTAGAGGTACTAATTTCATTAAGCTTTTAAAATGACAAGATGCATGGGGCACCTGGGTAGTTCAACTGGTTAAGCATCCAACTTTGGCTCAGGTCATGGTCTCATGGTTTGTGGGTTTGAGCCCTGCATCAGGCTCTGCACTGACAGTGTGTGGCCAACTTGGAATTCTCTTTCTCTGCCCCTCTTCAACTGGCCCTTTCTCTCTCTCTCAAAATAAATAAATAACATAGAAAATTTTAAAAATAATAAAACTATAAGATGTAACTCCCAAGACTGTATGAATGAACCCCTCAAAGTTCCTTCACCCAAAATGACCATCAGCACTGTAACATTATTTGTAATTTACTTTAAAATAATACAAGCAGTGTACAAAATGCTCAGACAGCATTATATAACGTGTGTGTGTGTGTGTGTGTGTGTGTGTGTGTGTGTGTGTGTGAAACTGAAACCATGACCTAAGGCATTGCTAACAATTGAAGTAATCGGGAGTCTTCTCTCCAGGCCTGGGGCTGTGACAAGGCCTTCAAACAACAATATCTGAATCTTTACCACAAGGTCCGTACATTATCACAAGGAACCTGTGAAGTAAATTTTCACTAGTGAAATCAGTGTTGTTCAAGATATGTGTTTGCCTAGTAAACTGTACAGGCCACTGTGCCTTTGCATGAATGAAATCCAAAACTCTGGTGAACCCAGCAGGTGACCACCTTCAAAAAACACCCCTGGTCTCGAACTCTTTTCATCCTGTGTCCATCTATTGAATGCTGGATTCTCTTTCCTACTCCAACTGGGTTAGCTGAGGCTGCTGACAGAATATTGTGTTTGCCATAATGTAAGATTCATTCCTAAGGTCCTAAAGGAACAAAAAATAGGGGCTTCAGTGGGTTTATAGGAAAAAGTTGTTTCAATGTTTATTGCCTGATGGCAAAAAAAAAAAAAAAATTGTTTGGAGAAACTGATTTTCATCTTAACAATTCAAGTGGAGGAGGAAATGTATTCCCTAGCTCTCTCTAATGGTCAGAGACTTCCATTTCACCAAAGTAACCTAATAATTGTGAGAAGCTGATTAGATAAACCAATTTTCAGGTCAAATATGGACCAAAATTTGAGTAAAATGCAATACAGAATTTAATGTTTTCCAATAAAGCTGTTTATCAAGTGACATGTTTGACTATATAGGGATCCCATTCACAATGTTTGGAGATAAATACTTTATTTGCGGTGATGACTACTGCAGCAATGAAATGTATTCAAGAGATTTACAATTCTCAAGGATCAGTACTTCAAATATTTTAATCATTATATTGAAAAATGCACACCCAAGAAATGTCATCTCCATCCCACCACCTCCTTTTTGTGCCTATTGTGTGAGCTCAGGCAAAACTAGATATCCTCCGAAGGCTCAGTTTTCTCATGGCTAAAATGAAGAATTAAACTAAATGATCTCTAAGCTCCAATCGAGTTCTAACCGTTTATAAATCTCTTCATTCAGGGGCCATTTGTTCAGGACTTCTCCACTTGAGCTACCTACGATAGGCAGCAGGTGAGGGAGGGTGGCCGGAATATAAGACTAATGGTAAGACAGATAAAAGGACCCATAAATCGGTATATGTGTATGCACTATTTTAAGCACTTTAGATGTATTAACTTATTTAATCCCCCCCTGCAACACTACAAGGTAGTGATTACTATCACCCCATTTTATTGATGAGGAAATGGAAGCTCAATAAGGTTAAGTAATCTGCCCAAAGCTACTACTAGTAAATGGCAGAACTATGTTTCAAGTTCATGACTCTCTGGTTCTAGAATATGCTCTCAATCCCTTTCACCATGACTGCATCTGTGTATTTCCCTAGCTAAAAGAAACAGATGCAGAGTTCTGCACTTATTCTTCCACACAGTTCAAAATGATGTCAAGTAAAACAAATAGTGATATGGCCTCGTAATAGTTTCTTTCCCTGAGATCTGGTGCCCCTGGTGAAAAAAATCAAAAATTATATTTAATGTACCATGAGATCTCAATAAATTGTCGGAGCCACTTACGTCTTTCTAAACCTGAAGATGTGAATGCTAGCAAAGAGATTGAGACAAATATGATGGAAATTTTAAGCATCCCCTAGGTAGTTTAAATTAAGAAAAATGAAAGCTGGCATCTAGAAAAATATATATGCAGTGACAATTTCAAAAGTCTGAGACTATTAAATAGTTTTAAAACTTAAATTTTTACTGAAAAAAGAAAGAAAGAATATGATTGTGGCAGTCAGAAAGTAATAAAATAACCAAGTGGTTATTAATTAATAACCAAAAGTGGTCTGGCTGTGAAATATTCCAAGATTTCAAAGGTTTCAGTAAAACTGATAAAAATGGCTGGCATATTGGAAACTGTCAGAATTAATAAAATTTCCTAACTAGTGTTATAAAATCAGAATAGTTGGTGAAGGTGTTGACTGATTCTTTCAAATTACCCATTAAAAAAATAAAATCAACAACAATCTGAAAGGTTAACAATTTTAATACTCAAATACTTAGAGAAAAAGATTGGAGTTTTGTGGAATATTAGATAATAAAAATATAATTGCAATTCAATGATTTTCTGATTTTGTGAGAATTATTTCTTGTGATGAATACAAATCAATGTTAATATAAACAACATTCTCAAGTTAAATTATTTCTATTTCCACTAGGAGCATCCTTGTAATAGGTGAGAAAAGATGATTTTGACAGCAGTAATTACGTACATAGGGGAGGCTGGCTGGTTTACTCCGAAAAGCATGTGACTCTCCATCTTGAGGTCATGAATTTGAGCCCCATACTGGGTATAGAGATTACTTAATAAATAAAACTTTAAAAAATGCTTTAAAATAATAATTAAGTATATAATTATAAGCACAGTGCCCCCCCTAGAAAAAAGAAATTGTATCAAGACTTTGGGGCAACTGATTAATTTATATACTATTATATTATCATCATTTAATCTGAAATTATAAATTATAGTAGCAATGAAGCCTAGCATTGAAAAATATATTAAGGTAGAAAAACAATCACCGATATTACTTACTAAAAAGAGAAGATAGTGAGATCCCTAAGTAAGATGGACATGTTTATGGCACATGTTTATAGCGAGGCTGATACTTAAGTTCTGTTTTGACTGATGAATGTAGAGTTCTGTGAGCCAAAAGCAAATCTCTACATTCTCTGCTATCATCCATGTCCTTTTCAGCTAATTACTTGAAACTCCAAGCCTCATTTTAGTTATCTATGAAAAAGTTTATAATACAGAAGAGACTATGGAGAAATAAATTAAAGTAAGATATCAAGGGCTTCCTTCCTGTGGCACTTAGCACATACTACTACATAAATATCAATTCTCTTCCTGCCATTTTGTCTAAAGTTCTCTCCACTGGAAAAAAATTAAAATAATGAAAGTTATAGATTTCAAGACATTGTAATCCTGTTATAATGATAAGACATAAATTCAGGGAGAGTTAAAAATATATAAGTGATTTTTGTGCAGAAGTCAGGAATGTAATGCTAAGTGTTCAAAAATGACAGGTATCAAGGAAAGCATAAATTCTGGTTACCCCTAAGGTTTCAAGGAAAAGACCAGACCTAAGGAGGATCCTGATGCACAGGTTAGGTTTGATAAGTAGATGGGCAAGAAGTTCTTTTTCTGAACCACCTGGAGCAGTGTGATCTGGGAATTGGATCTATGTTTTCATGGGGTGGCAGATGACCAGCCTAGCCAAACCAAAGTTCAGCTTGGGAAGCTTCTGTACCAGACCTCATCTTGTTGTTAGTTACTTTCCCTCAGAGGCTTTCGCCTCATCTCAATCAGCTTTCAAATTTCCATTCCCAACATGCATGCCAGCTGGGGTCCTCCCAACTCTCAAAACTGCTTCCTTCCCTGATAAAATGTATAAACAGAAATATCAAAGTCATTGGTTCTGAGCCAGGACATTGAGATGTATCAGAGTCCCTAGGGGAAAGGAGAGCATGTAGGGAGGATCTGGTAGAGGTGATTCTAGTAGCCTGCCCCTATCTGAGACTATCTGGCATAAATTAATACTAAAGAGAGGTGAGACAAATGAGAAAAACACTAGCACATCAATAGAAATCAGACATATGAATGGATCCAAACAATAGAACATATAGAAGAGCTGCATCCAACGGTATGTGGTCCTCGCAAATAGCTGAAGAAAATCTCAGCCTAAGGCATCTTTGTATGATATTAAATAATTGGGAAGTGAGCCCAGAATACTGAAAATTTATTCATGACTTTTCTGCAGAATATGACCTCTGCATCTGAAATGACCAGGTTTTTCCTCCCAGGTGAAAAAGAAATGCATTCATTCTGTTCACATTTTAACACAGAATTACAAATGGCAAGAGAACCTCTCAATTGTGGCTTCCGCTACACAAAGATTAGTCTTATGTATAATGTGAAAGTGTCTCTTGGTTCTGTATCTGTGATTTAGTCACAGCTACACACAGTTATCAGACAAGGTAGGTGTTTATAAAATGAGTTTCCTTCCCCTTGTGGGCAGCTGTGCAGTCATGTGCAAGGGTAAAGAGCAATGTTGTATACTCCTCCGGCTCACAGATATGCATGCTAAGTGTAATGTTTCCATGCTAAAATGAATGCACATTGCCCTAAGTGGCTTTTAAACTAAAATTAAATATTAAAATATGTGGTAATAGATGTGCTTCCCTTCATCTCTGAACTGCTGCTGACCCAGCATTTATAGAACACACATTTGAGGCCACTTCGTCCAGTGACAGTGAGGGATTTGCAGGTTGTCTGTGACCAGTAGCACTCATTTTAAATTTGATTGGCCAAGGAACAAGGCCAAACAAATCACCGGAAGCAGAAATGGAGCTTAAATCTTTATTGGCATTTAGGGGTCACAGTGAGACTCCACCAACTCCTTCACCACTGACCTCACCCCCATCCCATCACCACCCCCAGGATTTGGAAATACAAGAAGTCACATTGTCCTTTGAGATTTCAGCTCTAATATTAGCACATAGTTGCACTGATCACGGAGATGTCAAATTACTTTTGAGACAGAATGGCCTCTGGGTCTGTAGGATCTGACTACGTGCTGGAATCAAAGCTGACCTCTCAACCATCCAAAACCAAGAATTGTTTCCATTTTATGATTCATTCAGCTTCCCATCAGTGTCTCCCCCCACCCCCCATCCTGTAAGGAAATTCTTAGGCAAACTGGCCCCAGGCTTAGAGTGTCACAGAAAAGAGAGACTGGGAAGAGAGAGACAGATCTGAAAGGTCCAGAGTGAGGAGGGAAAGATGTTTGCTTGCTAAGTAAATACCTAGGCTCCCAGGCTTCCTTTCTTGTGCAGACTCTGAGTAATGGATTAAAATATTGGAAAATCTTTTTTTAAACTTTTTTGAAGTTTTTTTAACATTTATTTATTTTTGAGAAAGAGAGAGAAAGAATATGAGCAGAGGAGGGGCACAGAGAGAGGGAAACACAGAATCTGAAGCAGGCTCCAGGCTCTGAGCTGTCAGTACAGAGCCCGATATGAGGCTCGAACTCACGAACTGAAAGATCATGACCTGAATTGAAGCTGGATGCTTAACCAACTGAGCCACCTAGGTGTCCTGGATAATCTTTTTTTGTAAAAAAAAAAAAAGGAAATTAAGTAATAATCTGGGGATTGGGCAAAAGATCAGATAGTAGAATGAAGCTTTCATAGGCGTCTGGATGTGCTGCAGGATACTAGAGAACTGGAAAGAAAAGAGGTTTTGAAAAGTGTTCTCTGAGTTGTTGTTTGTTCTGAGAGATGCATGAAAAGAAGGGAATTCATTTTTCAATTATTTTTTGTTACTGAACAGTGATTCTTGAAAGGTGACTCTATATGTAGAATGGGCCAAGGGAATCTTTTATAACTGTATTCTGATTAAATACATTAATATATGTAAAGGAAGACACTTATCTAAAGTAGAACTAGTCAGTCACAGAAACACATGGAATCAGAAGGAAACCAATGACTGGTGCTCACAGAAAGTTAAAAGGACTGTCCAGGAGAGGAAAACCCAGGCCCAAGAACTGCCCCCTCAAGCTCCTGGGAGAGACAATCCCTTTGGATCACCTGATACTTAAGGCTATCAGGGGATAATATCATTCATATTTAAATCCCGCAAGTAATCCCCCTTGATATGATTCCACACTCACCAAGCAATATGTTCTATCCATTCAACGCATTGGATGAGACCCATCCACACTGGGGAGAACAATCTCTTTACTTGGTCTACAAAGTTAACTTTTATTCTCATCAGAAAACTTCCTCCACACACACACACCCAGGATAATGCTAACCAAATATCCAGGCACCCTGTAGTCAGTCAAGTTAATACCAAAAATTAGCCATCACAGTTGCTGTGTTAGGGATTAAAATTGTTCACTAGCCATGAACAGTTGTATTTATCTTGGAAAATAAATACCTTGGCCTTCTGCTTTATACATGTTTTTATGTTAACTTGATTAATAGGAATTAATATCTGAAAAATCAGTTTGCTGTCTGTGTGCTAATGATTTCAGAAATGGAGCCTCCAAGATTGATGTTTATTTAGCCACTAGTACATTCATGAAGATAACGAATACTACCTAAATAGCTAGATGACCTTTCTCTGGGGAGTCTAACTTTGCTCTTGTACATTTTCTTCATGAATACAAATCTAGCTTAAAAAACTCTATTCAAAATGAATCAAAGGATTAAGCAGCCACCCAGTAGATTTTAAACAAAGGAAAGAATCACTTAGAATATTTGAAGGGCCATAACCAAAAAGCTGTCAATTTTGAGTGTAGAAAATGTAATGTAATAAAAAGAAGGCAGTGATACTTTGGATCTTGTAAACCAAAATTCTCACCAATATTATTCCAAAAGAAAAATACATCCCCTTAAAATTGTATCATATTACTTGCAGATGGAAAAAAGTAGATGAAGTATGAATATTTTGGAGCCATGAATACATTTTTAATATTTTTGGATGTTGAGCTTTGACACACTTTTTCTTCTTTAAGACGGGATATCTCAAATTTGATGGCCAGATATAACTTATTACATGTTGGGTTAAGAATAATTAGAAAACATTGAACTTCAGTTCTCTCAGGTTGAAAATACATGGACATTGTAATTATCTCTTAGTTACAATTTTTGGACTCCCTTATTTCCAACCCTAGGAGTTAGAAGCATTACTTTTTTTCTTGAAATTATTCTGCTCAAGAGTGCAACCAGCTGGGGCAAGAGACTCCACTGTAAGAGGTTATGCAGTGCATCACCAAGGGCAAATAGCAGGGAAGTATAATAGGGTTATTTTTCAGAATCTCTGAAGAATCCATGTTTGGGCCCAATTAAAGATCTAGACTTTGGATGCTGGATTAGTATAGCATCAGTAACATAATACTGTTGCTCTTATCCCTCTAATACACATTTCCCCCGCCCAGCCCTGAAGAATCTAGAAGCAGCAGGAAAAGGGTAGGAGGAAGGACCTTTTAATGCCTGAAAAGGAGCCATAATTATCAAGATCATATTCATAACAGAAAAGCTAAGGCATCTTTCCAAAAGATCATAGGGGAAGGGAAAAAAAGACTCAACAGAATGTGTTTGAAGGCAAAAGTAAGCCATTTTCTTTTTGAACTAAATCCATTTCAAATCATTCCATTAAAAAAGCAATCTGTGCATACGCACATACGTGTGTTATAAGGATTGCTGTTTTCATTTAATGTTACCATGGATATTTCTCATGGCATTAAATATCATTCCACATCCTTTTTCTAATTTCGTGATATTCATTCTATAAATATTTGAAAATTTAACTGATTCCGTTTTATTGGACATTTAGGTATTTTGCCTAAATTTGCTTTTGTAACCAATGCTATAATAAATTAATAAATAGCTTTACGTATAAAGCTTTGCCCCACGATGAGTTCTTTGGGATACATCTTTAGAAGTGAAATTACGAAATCAATATTATATACATATTTGAAGCTTTGGATATATATTGCCAAATTTCAAAATGGATAATTTATTAGTGAATACATCCTCAATGAAAATCCTACCAGTAACTCCTCAGAATCTTCTAAAGTTCATATGAACTTTATTTGCCAAATGTAAAAAGTGAAGAAAGCATTCTAAATGCTGAAAATTATGTGAATTTAGACAATAGAAGATATCCAATGTGAAACTTAAATTTAAACTTTTGGGGGCACCTGGGTGGCTGTTGGTTAAACGTCCGACTTTGGCTCAGGCCATGATCTCACAATTTGTGAATGTTGAGCTTCGTGCTGTGACAGGGCCTGGAGCCTGCTTTGGATTCTGTCTCCTTCTCTCTCTCTCTCTGACCCTCTCCTGCTTGTGCTTTCTCTCTCTCAAAAATAAATAAATAAACATTTAAAAACTTAAACTTTTAACAAATGGTGAAACATTTCAAATACAGCTACAATCTACCATCACCTACACCATAAAAAATCCACCATATATTTATTTAATTTCTGGGCTTTCAAGTAAAATTGTTTTTAATGATACTCACACTAGGAATCTATTTAAAATGTTTCACCAAGAAACCTATGGAGAAAGGTCTCTGTTCCAAGAACAGGGGCATTTTGGGTAATAGTGGGATTTCATGAGTACTTGGGTTAAAAATCAGAGCTATTTCCAAATAATCAAAATCTAAGACTTCAGTACAGTTCTCCTGTGTTTTCTGGGGAACGAAAAAAATCTGACCCATGGCATGGTTAAACTGGCTATTCGCCAAATGTGTAAAATGTTTTCCCATCTCCTGAACTTAAAACAGAGTCGTTCAATAATCATAATTATTAGTGTGTGGGTAATAATAAGAAATCCTTTAAATTAATATTGTTTATAAGGAGTGTATAAAGCATTGCACATATACCATCTCATTTGAATGTCATAATGCTCTTACAAGAGCTTTTGTTCTTCTTATTTTACACTGGAGGAAACTAAAGATCAAAAAAATTAGTTGAAAGGGGCGCCTGGGTGGCTTAGTCGGTTAAGCGTCCAACTTTCGCTTAGGTCATGATCTTGTGGTTCGTGGGTTCGAGCCCCACGTCGGGCTCTGTGCTGACTGCCAGCTCAGAGCCTGGAGCCTGTCTCAGAATCTGTGACTCCCTCTCTCTCTGACCCTCCCCTGCTCACGCTCTCTCTCTCTCTCTCTCTCTCTCCTAGAAATAAATAAAACATTTAAAAAAAATTAGTTGACATATGATTGTGGTATAAACATAGCTAACAGCCAAAGCTGAACCCCGATTTCAAGTCCAGTATTTTTCTACCATGCCCATCTGCCTCTTGGTTTGTTTGTTCATTCATTCATTATTCAACAAGTACACCAATTTGTGCCAGGAACTATTTTCTACATGCTAGTATAGAATCGGTCAAGTTAGGCAAAATCCTTATTCTATCATATCTTACAAGCATTGGGGTGGGGCTGAGGGCAAGGATATGAGCAGGAAAACAATGCTTCAAAATTAATTTGTAACATCTCAGGGAAGGATAAGTGCCATGAAATGAATCAGGGTTAGAGGAGAGATAATGATGAGAGATGCCATTTAAGATTATGTTCTCAAGGGAGTTCTCTTGGACAAAGTTAACTTTTGAGGCCTGAACAAAATGGGGGATCAAGCTACGCAGACATCAGGAGCAAGAGATGCCATGAGGAACATAGAAATTCGCCTGCTTTTTAACATTAGTAGCTATACTTGCAGAACTAAGACACGGCTTGCCTTCTGTGAACTTGATAATTAATTCTAGAGGCAGCAAGGGTGCATTTTGCTTAAATAAAAAAAAGACCTGTATGGAGGAGGGCAAAGACCAGATACATGTCCACCACATAGAAGTAAAAACATGATAGCTTCTGGGGTTTCAACTCTATGTGACATGGTTTTTCAATATTAATAGCTTTTTTCTTAGAACAGTTTTGGGAGAGTATAACTTATTAGTTCATTCTTTTTAAATAAGATCTTGCAAATTAAACATAGATTTGGAGCAAATAAATTTCATTCACAATCTTATAAGCACCTTTCAAAGAGATCAGCTAATACATGAGGAGGATTTTTTTAAAATGTATGTGTTTTATTATTTTTAGTAACATGTTAAAAGGGGATTTTAACTGTTTCTCCCAGGGCCTGAAGTCTTCAACTTCAAATAATGAGGTGTAATATTACTCATTTGCGTTGTTGGTATGAAATATTGGAGATTTTGTTCATCTAACTATTTGGAGAAATCAAATAAATTAAGGAAAATTCTAATAACTTAGCCCTATAGAAATAACTTGCAAATATTAAGTAAAAGAACAGTCAAGACATGCCAAAGACTTGATTTTATTGTGTGTCTGACTTTATGATATAGAGCCTGTGTAACTGCTGAAATCCACCACCGTAATTATTGCTATCATTTATTGAGCTCTTTCTGTGTAACGGGCCACCTGCTAAGCACTTCTCATGCATTATGGTAAAGCCCTCTTAAGGTTTTAGGATGTAAGTACTATTACAATTCTCACTGTATTGATGAGGAGACGTTAAAGTACCCACTGTCATGTAACTAGGCAATGGCCAAGTTAGGATTTGAACTCACTGCAAGAGCCAAGGCCCTCACAGAATCTGCCAAACTGACTCCCTGCCAGATCTCAGAGTTGAGTTCCCAGTCACTCGGGTGGAATTCTAACAACGTATCTTGTTGACAAAAACAGTATGAGATTCAACAGCCACACATGGTCTCATTCCACCTCAACTCAAAAACCTCACAATTCAAAGATATTTCAGACAGTTCGGTGCATGGAAATTGGAAAGAGAGAAAAAAGGTTGGCTGACTTTGGTAATGAAGGAGACTGGCTGAGCTCTTCTCAAGTATGAGTAGATTTATGAAACACATAGGCTTACCCTTCTACTTGACAGTAAGCTGTGTGACAACAGACTGTATGTATTTCACCATGCCCAATGTGATGCCAGGGACACTTACAATAGGCCCTTGTCTGCTGACAGAAAAGGGAAGAACTGAAGTTCATACAGAAAAGTCAAAGCCTACATAGAGGATGAGACTTCACATCACTTGTGGAGTAAGCCATCACCTGGTGCAGAACAGGTATGCAGTCTTTAAGCTGTCCTGAGGAGCTTGACTCAAACTTAGAGACAGAAAGCAGCATCAGCAGATGATGTTGAGAACCAACCCAGAAGAGGCCTGGAAGAGCTTTGGCAACCTCCCCTTCCCTATCAGTACATGGCCTAACAGTGTCTCCTGTAGGCACTGGGAAAGTGTTCTGACAAGTTTTTTTTTTTTTAATCATCCTTTAATTATTGTGTTGCCCTTGAAGAGAAATATTTTTCTGCCAAGTTAAAAACCTCTCTCAGCAATAAAAATGCCTTTGACCTTTCTGAACCATCTCTGTTTTTCAAGCCTATCTTCTGGAAAGATGCTACAGTGGAATCTTCCAGTCATTTGTCAGGCCAGTATCTGTCCATCAACCAGTAGCTGCCCTTATTGCTTACTCAAAGTGGGATATAAGTATAACCCTTGACAATGCGGAGGATTCTTAGTTTCTCCCATCCTGGGTTCCTGGTCTGATAACACACAATCCTAAGAGGGAAATCCCAGGCGAGCGAGGGATCTCATGTATATATCTATGTGTTTGTGTCTGTGTAGTTGTGTGTCTACACCCCAAACTTTTTTTCTACTCTATGTTTTCTTCAGAGAATGACAGATTATTATTTAGTTGGTACAACCATATTGCCAAATACTATAACAGATCCAGAAGAGTGTGAATGATGAATGATGATGATGATTCTGGAGGAGCAACAGAGATTAGAGAAAATAAAGGGGCACGAGTATTTTCTGGAGATGGTGAACTTCAAAGAGGGTGAGTAGAAAATCAAAGACTTGAGCAACAAAAAAATGTGGTGAAAAGAACCCAAAGGCACATAATAACTAAATATAATGAGTAAAATTTAAGAAGATCCTAGAATTTGTTTTAAATGTCTTAAAATATATTTTGGGAACAAGTGGTAATATTTGAATTTCTGACAGCATTCCCTAATGGTGCCAATCCAAAGAAAATTCCAGGCTCAAAATGCAGTGTAATTATTTATATAGAAAACAAGTGAAAATGCTTTAGAGATTCTGCTTAGCTTTAGTGTCTGTTTTGCTCCTAGAAACCAATTTGTGGAGCAACCTTGGATTTGTAGTGCCCACCCCACCCCAGCCTCACAGGAATCATGGTTCATCAGAGCTCAGTGTGGAGCTAGTCAGCTCTTGATTGTTGGGGTGAGATAGGGGAGAGAAGGATGAGGATCCATCAAATTCAGAGTGGGGTGTACTGGCTAGAATAAAGAAGATCTAAATGACTAGACGTACAATAAAAATCAAGACAGGCCCAGAAGACACAAAACAATGATTCACTTCCTATTAGTGCAATACAAAGAACCATGGTCCCCTGAATAAGCCATGGGGTACATTGTTTAGAGCTAGCTGAGTCTGTAAGTAGTGCTTATACCACATCAGATCCAAAAATATCCATGTTTCATAGTGATAGCAGAGCAAAGGAAGGGGTGAATTTTTAAGGAAATAAATAAATATTGATCTAGAGATATTTCTCACCCCACACAGCTCAGACTCTGGCCAGGTTGGCACTACTTGGGGCTGCTTCTGCAGGTGAGAAATAAAATGAGAGCACAGTTGAGAGCAGAGGACCAAAGTGACAGCAAAAAACCTGGTAAGACTAGAAACATTGGAGAAGCATTATCTTCTTTCTCTGTCCCTCTTCTTTTGGTGCTGTTATTCCTAAAGTTACTTAATGTTCTACATGATTTGTGGGCAATGGTGGCAAAGGAAGGAAGGAGTGGTTTTGCCTTCTTTTCATTCCCAACTATGTGTCCACAAGACTGTATGAGAGAAAGTACCCCCGAAAACACAACATTGAATGTAAATAGATAAAAACTTTACATTAAAGCTTATTGGGGAAGATCTAGTCCCTTGGAAGTAGAAAAGCAAAACATTTTCTATAGGGTTCCACGTATAACACTAGATATCACTGTGTTAATGTTGCACACATGAACATCTGTAAAATCAGAAGGAGGGAGTTTTCCTCATGAGCCAGTGGGGAGAAAGCAACAGCAAATATTTCAATTTCCACTGAGACATGTATTACAGAGAACTTGGTCTATGCCAGAAGATTTCTCCCAAAAGTAGAAAAGCAACCTCTGAGGCATACACAAGAGTGAGGTTAAGACCTTACCAGCCAACAAAGGACACAGATGTTTATGTGGTATCTAAAAGTACTATCTTGGGGTGTTGGGGTAGCTCAGTTGGTTAAGCTTCCAACCTCGGCTCAGGTCATGATATCGCATCTCTTGAGTTCAAGCCCCACATCAGGCTCTGTGCTCACAGCTCAGAGCCTGGAGCCTGCTTCAGATTCTGTGTCTCCCACTCTCTCTGCCCTTTCCCTGCTCACACACACACACTCTCTCTCTGTCTGTCACAAAAATAAATAAATATTTAAAAAATTGTTTTAAAGAAATAAAATTACTCTCTTATGGTTTCTACTCAATGACTTTTAATTGGGCAGCTCTACCATGTGCCAAGCATGTGCTTGATGGAGATGCATTCTCATGCACACACACACACACACACACACCCCTTTTTTTCAAACAAAATATATAACCTAGAAATAAGCTGTTCCAATCTCTTTGCAAGAGATGTAAATTTATTTTGAACTTTAAAAATTCCATACACTGTGGCAATGCAAAGCCCCAAGTGCAGGCGTCCATGACTTCCTAGGGATAGGTCAGACATGGCCTGCTTTGCTTGGATCTCCTTGTGCTGCTCTTCCACCAGGGAATGTTCTACTGACTCTTTACCTCAACAGAGTTTCTGATCTCATACCATCTTGCTGACATTTTTTTTGTTCCCTCTCTTTTTTCTCCGGGGTGGCTCAGTCAGTTAAGCATCTGACCCTTGATTTTGGCTCGGGTCATGATCTCATGGTTTGTGAGTTCAAGCCTTGCATTGACCTCTGAACTGACAGTGGAGAGCCTGCTTGGATTCTCTTTCTCTCTCCCTTTCTCTCTCTGCCTTTCCCCTGCTCATGTGTTCTCTCTCTCTCAAAATAAAATTTTATAAAACTTTAAAAAAAGTTAAATCAAGTTTTGATCCTTAGCCTACAGGCATTTCCATTTTATAACCAAGCAGTGCTGTCAGTAATGGACACATATAGCAAAGCAATTCAGACTATAGCGTGAGATGTATCTGTATGTGGTAGAAAAACACAGTTGGTGAAATATGCACAAGATAATATTTACACTTTGTGTATTCTGTTTTATGATTAAAAAAAGCAATGATGATATAAGTGTGATAAAAGAATATATTGAAAGAAGCCAGATGTCTTAATGTCATTGGAAGAGTTTGGGGAGTTTTATTTATTTCTGTCTTTGTATTTGCATTTTTCATCTAGCATGTATCATAATCTAAGATACCATAAACCTCCCTAATGGTCTCTTCTTTCTCAGAGTCTCGTTTGTATCTGATCTGCAGACTACATTATCATACTCATATAGACTATTGAAATCTTGATTTATCCACAAACATCGGGAGGCAGTCTAAAATGGTGGAGACAACACCACGTCTTGACTAGGAACATGCATTCTAGAAGCAGACAGTCTGGGTGTGATTCCCAGTGCTACCATTTACAAAACATGTGACCTGAGACAATTTACGTAACTGATCTGAGCCTTAATTTTCTCTTCTGTAAAATGAAGAAATTCTTACTTAAAAGATTATGTTGATAATTGGATGGGTTCATGTTTATCAGGCACTGAAATCAGTGTTTAGCTTGCAGTAAATGCTATATTAGTGTTTCTGTGCAGGGCATTATGTCAGCTGGTGAAAACATGACTTGTTTTGAGGGAGCTGACATTCTAATACTTCCCAAGATCCACAAATAGCTAACTACAGAGGAGCCCCTTTTCCTGGAGTAATTTATACCAGGAAAATCTTCTTAATGTGGGAAACAGAAGGTCAGAGTAAGCACAGTTTAAAAAAAAATAATAATTGGCCTAGACTTAATCTTAAAAAAAAAAAGAAAAACAACTCAAAACATGAAAGAAATTTTTATTTTATCTTATGTTAATGAAATAAGTAATAATTGCAACAAAGAGTAAATCATGTGCTGAGTTTTCTATGTATTTTTTCTATCAAAGGGACAGTATGATAACTTCATTTCCTATTTAAATTTTTATAACACTATGACAAAAGGGGCCTCCTTTGTAAAACTATGAGTCAGCTTCATATATTTTCCTAATTCCTGGCTATGCACATTATTCCCCTTTAATGCTCTTGCCATCATCCTTGTCAGTTTTCTCTGTTTTTTATCTTGTTAATTGTTTGTGAGTGATTTTAGCATTTATCTGGACTTTGTGATTTCCCATATTTTTGCACATCTTGAAATTTCACAGCCATCCATTCACTTTGTATCTGAATCATATTAGATGTTTACAGCATCCTTCTACCAGAAGGAAACTATAAAGATATTGTGGTAAGAAATCGATATTATTTATGATAAATGGGGAGAAACACTGGGGCTAACATTTTAAGTTTTCAGCTAATTAGTGACTATTCCCATTCTTTACTATTTCTGTTGCCTCATACAGACTCATAACTTCAGAGATTAGGGTGGTCAGTAATCCCACTTTCTTTATTAATATGTCAGAAAAAAATAAATATAACAGCCACAGTATACAGCACATTCTACAGGAGGAAGCCTGGAAGAAGGGAGTCTGCACCCTAAGGAAGCCTGTGTCTTCAGCTAAGACTAAAAGATTGGGACAAGGAAAGACATTCTCAGATAATAATAGGCAGAAAAATTCATGGTATTTTTAGGGAATAGTGGGCAAATCTGGTAAAGTTAGAGAGCGTACGGATGGTGACCAGAATTTAAATGCAGAATTGCAATGGTGTGAGCGGTAAGGAAGTGGTGTGAACCAATGGAGAAAATAACTCTAATTACAGTGTGGAGAGTGCACGAGAAACGTAAACTATTGGAGGCAAAAAGTCATATTAGGAAGTTATTTAAATCATCCTATCATATCTGAACCATAACTTACCTAATATTCTGTTCTTTCTTTGTTTTTGATTCTTCGCGCTCCCTCCATTTCTCTTCCTTTATTTCCTCCCCACCCCCGTGTCCCACCTATATCTATATATAAACTCTGAGCCTTCCCACCGTAAAAATCCAATAGGCACACAAGGTCACAAGGGAATGCAGGAAAGAAGGAAAAAAGGCAGCTAATGACTTCTTGGGCATAATTTGAAGGGAGAGGGAAGCAGAGTTTCAAAGGGCATCTATATACCAAAATCTAACCTGGCATTTGAAATATCTTATTTCACTTAATCTTAACAAGCCTATGAGTTAGGGAGTCTTAATTTCACTTTTTATAGGTGAATAAACTGTGGTTTAGTTTGGGAATCAGGAATTCAGATCCTGTTCCACTGTCACCAATCCATGCTATGTCTGCCATATCTATACTAAGAGGTGAAGAAAGGATGGGCAAAATGGGAACTCTGGTGTGAGAATGATGATTGGAAAGAGGTTTAGGCTAAAAATTACATAAATGTTATTAAGTCACAAGATCCTTACTAGTTGTTGTTTATTGTTCCTGTTGATTTCTGTTTGTTTGTTTGTTTTCACAAGCCACATGGTAGATTAGTCTGGGTCAGGTGTCTGAACCAACCCCCTCCATGGGGTTTCTCAAGAAACCACACCCGAAGTCCATATGCTAAAGGAATAACTGCTTGCCAATTCCTTACCTATCCCAGGTACACACTGTTGCAAGAGTTACCCTATTTTTCAAGAAGCAGGACATCCTGAATTGGGTTCCCAGGATGAACATTTTGTAGGGACGTCAGAAGAATACATCAAATTCATGAATTAATTCATTCAATAAATATTCTGAGTGCCTAAAATGAACATGGCATGGCATTAAACAGTAGGAATAGAATGATTATAAACTGATTATGATTTCTTTATTGTGGAGCTTATGTTTCAGAAGAAAAACCACGCCCCTAAGAAATATAGTAATTAAATGACAGTGGGAAGGAGTCAGGAAGAGCAGTTGACCATTCTAACAAGAGAGAACTTGAGCAGCTAGAATCTATTGTCCCTACCTTCAGCTTTCCATTTCAGAAATATCCTCCCTAAGCATTTATGCATTATAAGAAGGCCCTCATCTATTTGGTCTTCAATTTAAATGAAGGATTAGGTCGAGAATAGAGTCATCTACACTCAGAATTGAGTTAATTCCATTTAATGTCATGTAATTTTCTGAAAGCTTACTGCGTTAAGGATCTCAAATACAGAACTGAGGCTAGTAACTTAAAGCCATAAACCTTGAATCTCAAGCAGTTATTTGATGTTTAAATAGTATGTCAAAATAGATAACATACTGCAGGAAAAGTAATAATAACTTCTATGTATTATTTCCAAGAACACAGAGGCAGAGGCTTTCTGCTTGTGGCCATAAAGAAGTAGCAGAGAAGCAAGTAAATTATAACTTCTCAAGAATTTATCTCTATTAGGAAATGTAGACACAATGCCAGGCAAACATTAGTCTTTGTTTTCATTAAGAAAAGCAGAGCGAGGTGTCCTACGGTGCTAATGGGAAGATCTCTGTCTCAGCTCCTGACACCCAGGAAATGTTCCTAGCATCAGTAATATCTTCTGAAAGTAGAAATTGGATTTCTTATTTGTCCTAGATAGTGTTTCTTTGGCATTGAATAAAAGGAACTGAAGCATTGCCTGCAAAGCCCTACTTAATCTGTACCCCCAGCACTTATCATTACTTCACCCTCTCCTCTTGTTCTCATTTACTTAGTTTCAGCACCCCAGTCTCATCTTCACTGGTCCTCAAATATAACAATTTATGTTCCTGCCTCATTTCTTTTTCACTTGCTATACCTCCTCCCAGGAATTATCCTCTCCTAACTAGCCCCATGGCTTATATTTCAATTTGTCAGATCTTTGTGCAAAAGTCACCTTCTGGGTGGGGGTGGGGGTGGTTCCTGGTCCCATTATATAACTTGCAATCCCTTTCCCAAACCTCCCAGCTTTATTTTTCTCCTTAGCACTTGATCAGTATCTAACATGCTTTTTGCCTTGTTTATAATCCATCTCCTTGCTAAAAACAGACTCAGAAAAGGCAGGGATTTTGTCTGTTTTGTTCACTGATGTATCCTCAGGAGTCAGAACAGAGCTTGGCACATAGCATTCACTCATTAAATATTTGTTGAGGAAATGAATAAATACCATAGTCAGCTACAGCTGGGGAAAGGCCACAGTGAAAGGATTTCCAGCTTAGTGTGAAACCTTCTGAAAATGATGGTTTCCATAACTCTGAACACTCCTTGATAAAGAACCACAGGCCTCCTCACCGTTCTTCCAACATACCAGCAGTTAAAACTTTCTTGAAATCAGTCTGAGGTATTAATACAGTTATGTCCAATTTACACCAATAAGAAAAGCCATTCTTAGCAAGGATATTTGTGTAACAACCTGAATATTTGTCCAACCGGTTCAAAATAAAACCATACGATACAGCCCTTGAATTATGACTGGCATAAAATACAAACCACCCACTGGAACAACTCTTAAAAGATCCCATTGAGCCCCAGATGCCAGGGTTGGTCTTCTTTATTAGCAATGCCAGGAATAAAAAGCATGTTTACAGGAAAGCATTACATTGGTCATAAAGCACAACCACAAGTTAAGGTAGTTATGGCAGTTCCCAGTGAAATAAGACAGTGCACTTATTGTGCGTGCAGCCTTCCATCAAGAATGACAGCCATTCTTACAAACATTTGATTTACACTGTTAAGAACAAACACATAAATGGAAAACCTAAATATATGTGACTTTAAAATTGACTCATATATCTAATAAAAAGGTGATAGCATTCAATAACTCAATGTCCATTCAGGGCATGGCTTCCCTCATAGCTAGTTTAAGAATCATTGCATGAGGTTACAAGGACCATACACTTGAAAAATACAAATGCAATGATATTTCTAGCTATCAACTACCTTTCCCTTGGGATGGTGTAAGTAGGGCAGAATATAATCAATCCACAAGGTGTTTCCCAAAATAACTACTCCACTTACTGACTTCTATGGCCACTTATAGAGTATACATTGCATTAACAGAGACAAAATCTTTATTGCACAATTAAGCATAAAGTTTCTGAGCAAATATCCTGAGAAGAATAGCACGTTAAATTCACAAAAAATGATGTCTGGTATCAAATCTTTTCCCCAGAAAATATTTTGATAGTACAGAGTCTAAAGAGTTCTTCATTCTCTCTTCCTACTTTTACTCTATTTTAATGTCTTGCTGGTGGTGGTGATAGAAAAATAAAAATACAGGATGTTCTGTTGCCAAGAGAAGCTGAAGAATAAAATCAAGCACTGTGAACCTTCCGGATACATGATCCTAGCTCTTGGTGAAAGTGAATTGATAAAAGATAAGAGATGGGAAAAATCAAACAAGATAATAAATATAAGAATACCTTATAAAGTATAAATACAAATTTAAGGGAATATTAGGTTAAATATTAAAGAGAAGGCTTCAGGGGCTCTTGGGTGGCTCAGCTGATTAAGCGTCTGACTCTTGAATTTGGCTCAAGCCATGATCTCGTCGTCATGAAACTGATCCCTGCATGAGGCTCTGCACAGGGCATGAAACCTGCTTAGGATTCTCTCTCTTTCTCTCCCTCTGCCCCTCCCTTGTTCTCTCTCTCTCTCTCTAAAATCAATAAACAAATAAATTTTAAAAAGAAGAGACTTAGGAAGCTGAAGGTAAACTTCATTAATTTTACTTTTTCTTAATGTATGAGATTGTTCCTTTGTCTAAGTGCCTTAAATCTCTTTAGTTCTTGTATGACTAGTAGATTGTATCTGAAGATATAAATTGGGCTTTTCGGACATACTTTCAGCTATGCTAGCTCTTACAATTCCATTTCCTAAAAAGATGTACAAACAAGATGGTCACATATGGCAGACACTCTTTTCTAGCTGTGCTGCCTACCACTTTCTTGTGTGGTCAATAAACTCCTACCTCTTAAAAAAAAAAAAAAAGATGGCCACATAAAAAGCACAAAGCATAAATATGTTTCATATTCTTTGAAACACCCATCACCAGCATCAAAGACTGAATTGGCTAAGCCGTTGACTAACATGAGAGGTACCTCACACTTTCTCTTACCTGTCTTTCTGCCCCTTCTGTTTATCTGAAACCATCAACTGTGTCTGTCTGTAAATCACTGCATAGCTCCAGTGTGGCTGTGTAGGAAGAACAACGTGAAAGTCTGGGTCCCTGCCCCAACTGTGTGTAATGAAACACCCAAATAAGTTATTTGTCCTTCCCTGGGCTCAGTACCTCATCCATAAAATATAAGTCTTACTTCCACAGCCTAACAGAGAGAAAAAATCACCCAATGTTCTATAGTCACTGCTGGTTTGGAATAGGAAACTGTCTGATTTACAGAAATGGGTCTGAGATGTTAGAAAATCATTTTTGTAAACTTGTCTCATTTTAAATCTTCCTGAGGCACTCTGTGAAGTAAAGCAATGCAAGAAATATGTGAAAATAACAATAAGCACCTCCCTATATATATATATGTTTTATATGATGTATTCAGAGAATTGGAGAGTAAACTTCTAAGGGTTGATACTTTATTTCTTCTTAATAGGACACTATGAAAAAATCAAGAAAGTCAGTGAGATAAGATAACTTTTTTGGCAAATGAAACAAACCAAAGTTGTTAACTTTAAATCAGTGCCTATCAAGTTGATAGGCCATTTAATGGTTTTCAACCGGGCAGTGAAGAATGAGAGTGTAAGTATGGGGCATTTGGGAACAGGGAGACTTTGGTACACTCCCCTGACTTTTTTCATCCCAACCGTCTCTGTGGTGTAACACAGGAACCAGAATAGTAACACTAGTGGGAGCCTGCAGAGGTCACGGGGTGCCAAATGTAGTCGACCGTAACCTCTAGGGTGAGCAGGCATGAGAACTGGTGAGATAGAAAGAGAGGAGTAGAACAGGAACATGGTTCCTTTGGGCCTTTCTGGAAGTAGAAACCTGTGAATCTCAACAAACAGGAGCTGTACGTCTACCCACAGCTGCTTGTGGATTGCTCTGGGAAGCTAAGCCCAGGGGACTTGAACAACACCTGCACTGGTTAGTGGACTTGCTCTCAGGCTCAGGTGTGTGGAAAAGGCCCAAGGTTGCCTTCCCTCTACATATACTCCTCATGTGGATGCCATTTTCCTGCCTCTACCAGCCTAAGCTACTTTCAGAAAACCACAGACAGGTAAATAAAAATTAAAACTCACTGAAAAGAACAAAATTTGATGCAGGAAGTCTGCTATTGTTTGAATGTTTGTATCTTCTCCCATTCATATGTTGAATACTAACCCTAAAGGTGATAGTACTAGGAGCTGGGCCCTTTGGAACGTGCTTAGGTCATGAATGGGATTAGTTGTCTTATAAAAGAGACACCACGGAGATCCCTTGCCTCCTTCCATCATGTGAGGACACAGAAGGCTCTGGCTAAGAACCCGGAAGAGGATCTTCAACAGAATGTGACCACACTGTCACCCTGATCACAAACTTCCAGCCTCCAGAACTGTGAGATATGAGTTTCTGTTGCTTACAACTGTTTATACCCAGTCTGTGGTATTTTGTTATAGCAGCCTGAACAGGCTAAGACAAAGGCCATGCTAAACATCTAGAAGAGGTGAATCCCACTGAAGAATTGATGGAAAATCATATGAAAGCTTTCATTAAAAAAGAACAAAAAACACTCCTACAGATTATTTACAACACAAAAAAACTATTTGCTAAAATTAAAATGACAACTTTTTAACTTTAAAAGTAAATAGATGGGGCATCTGGGTGGCTCAGTCAACTAAGCAGCCAACTTCAGCTCCGGTCATGATTTCATAGTTCTTCGGTTCAAGCCCTGTGTCAGGCTCTGTGCTGAAAGCTGAGAGCCTGGAGCCTGTTTCTGATTATGTGTGTGAGTCTCTTTCTCTCTGCATTCCCCCCCCGCCCCCATTTCTCAAAAATGAATAAACATTAAAATTTTTTAAAAATAAAAGTAAATAGGTAAATTAAATAAGAGGACACTTGCTGATGAGAACCAAATTCATATCCTAGAAAACAAAGTAGAAAAAAAAGCTCCAGTAGATAATAAATACAAATGTATAAAGATTATGAAGGAAAATACAAGACGTGGGAAGGGCAGATGAAATAGTAATGAAATATCCAGAAAGAGAAAAGAGAATAGATGGGGAGTAGTAATTAAATTAAAAAGATAAACATTCTGGAGCCTGAGGGGGACATAGTGAATGAAGCTGTGCTGTCCCCTCTCTATTATGAGGAGGCATTTCGATGCGCAGGATCCCAGCTAGGATGAAGTAAGCAATCTCCACCCTTTTTCTCCCACTGATTACAATGAAAAATCTTGAACAGGATGCATGAGACAACTATCTGAGAACTCTGGAAAGTAAACAAGAACAAACAGATTAGGGAGAAAAATCAAAATACTGTGAAAAACCAATATAGCAGATATTTTTCTGGACTTTTCCCCCCTCCTATGCTTCAAGGCATAGACTCTTGAGCAGCCACAATTCTTGGAATAGAAGGTGGTGTTAAAAACAAAACACAACAAAACAAAACAAAACTCAGAGAGGAATTATTTTTCTGCCCTGAGTCCTATGAAGTAGACTGAGGGGGTCACTGCAGGGTAGAGGCTCTGGGAGAAATCCCTGGGTTGCCCCTACATTTTTGTTTTCCAATCTCTGCCTCAGACAAGTCTCAGTCACGAAGCTACATGCAGCAACTGCTGCCACGCAAATACCTAAATACCTGAGAGAAAAATGTGAGAGCTGAGATACAGAGTCCCTGTTGTTCAGAGAGTGTACAGGAGGGAATCATCATTATTCTTACCCCTTTTCTCTCACAGTTTTACCTCAAGATGGAGCCAGTCACAGGAAGTGCAAGACAGCTGCTGCGAAGCTAAAACCCTAGCTTTTTGGCCAGAGGACCAGGAAAGGGGGCTATGGAGAGTTAAGGTGTCAGGGGTAATCATGATGAGAAGAGAATCCGAGAAGGAAAACCCCCAGATATGTTTTGAAGCCCTGGGCTGGAACTGACCCATTTTACCACTAAAAATGATAAAGGCCAGATAGTGTTATAGTTGAATTATAATTTTAAAGGAGGTTGATAAGTAAAAGAAAAAGGAAATAAATGAATCACAATTGAAAAGAAAAAAGATATGAGCATCTTAATAGAAAATCAAGACATTGACAAATTATCAGAATTATTAAGAGAGTTCCTCAAAGATTCTGGGTATAAAATCAATTTTAAAATACCATTTGCAAGGGGCACCTGAGTGGCTCATTTGGTTAAATATCCTACTCTTGACCTCAGCTCAGATCTTGATAGCAGGGTCATGAGTTCAAGCTCTGCATTGGGCTTCACACTGGGTGGTGTAGCCTACTTTAAATACCAACTGCAGTCCTACAACAAAGACTTAGAAAATGTAACTTCTAAAACACTGAGCCTTGTAACAAATAACAACATGAGTTATTTACTTATTCATGCACCATTCAAAGAATGGAATTAACAAAAGTTCTGTAAGACACAAACATTCTTTAAAACTTTATTGGAAGATAATATAAAAGACCTTTATAAGTTGAAGGGCATACAAAGTTCCTATATAGGAAGATTGATTATCATCACTTCTTCCGCAGTTACTTCATATATTCAATTCAGATGAATTCTAATCAAATTCCTGCTGGGTTTTTTTTTTTTTTCCCATGGAACTTAGCAAGCTGATTCTAAAATATTCATGGAATGAGGGCACCTGGGTGGCTCTTGATTTCAGCTCAGGCATAACATCACTGTTTGTGAGTTCAAGCCCCATGTCAGGTGCTACACTGGCAGTACAGAGCCTGTTTGGGATTCTCTCTGCCCCTCCACTGCTCATGTTCGGTTTCTCAAAATAAATAAATCAACTTAAAAAAAAAACATTGCATGGAAACGATGTGTTTAAAATTTTTTTAATGTTTATTTTTGAGAGAGAGAGAGCGAGCGAGCGAGCATGAGTGGGGGAGGAGCAGAGAGAGGGAGACACAATCTGAAGCAGGCTCCAGGCGGGGAGCTGCCGGTACAGAGCCCAACATGGGGCTCGAACCCACTGTGAGATCATGACCTGAGCTGAAATCAGACACTTACTGACTGAGCCACCCAAGCACCCAAAGGAAATGATGTGTTTAAGTATTTCAAGGAATAACAAATCAATAGCAGAAGATATTTTTTTTTTACAAATAGTTTATTGTCAAATTAGTTTCCACATAACACTCAGTGATCATCCCACAAGTGCCCTCCTCCATGCCCCTCCCCCCTCCCCCCACATCCATCAGTCCTCAGTTTTTGTCAGCATTCAAGAGTCTCTCATGGTTTGCCTCTCTCCCTTTCCCCCACCATTTCGCCCCTTCTTCTCCCCCTCGTTCCTCCATCAAGTTCCTCCTAATCCTCCTAT
>NW_027527813.1:441346-472708 GCF_008692635.1 Crocuta crocuta
AATCCTCCTATACGTGCAAACATATGGTATTTGTCCTTCTCTGCCTGACTTATTTCGCTCAGCATAACACCCTCAAGGTCCATCCATGTTGCTACACATGGCCAGATTTCATTGTTTCTCATTGCCATGTAGTATTCCATGGTATAGATAAACCACATCTTTTTGATCCATTCGTCCGATGATGGACACTTAGTCTCTTTCCATGTTTTAGCTATTGTGGAGAGTGCAATAGCAGAAGATATTTATAACAACGCCAAAACAAAAGATTATCCAATCATTACCAACTATCATCATCACCATTAGGGCACTATTACCTCACCCACACCCTAAATGGATTAATAACTTGTGAAATGCAAAACTTTCAAAATATTTAAAGAGTACAAAGATTACTATATTAATTCAGAATTTGAAACAAGACAGAAAAATCATAAGCACCAAAGAAAAGGAACTACAACTACATTGATCCCATTAAAGCCAAAACTTCTACAAATCAAGTCACTAAAAACAAAATGAAAAGACAAGTCACTATGTAGTAGAAGAAGAAGTCATTAACAAATAAAAGATGTTTGCACTGTACACAGTCAAAAACAAAGCAAAACAAATATTATCCAGAAGAAAAAATCTTTTTCAAGTTAACAAGAGAAAGGAAACAACACAGTGGAGGATGTAGATATGAATGGGGAACTCATAGAAGGGAAAAACTAAACGTAACCTCCCCGCAACTCAGGGAAATGCAACTTAAAGCCAAGATGGGGAGTTATTTCTGATTGGTTAAAAAAAAGAAAAAAAGGCTGAATACATCAGATGTGGAGCAGCAGGGATCCTCACACATGTTATACTATTGATGGAAATGTATATTTTTAACATCAATTTTGACAGCAATTTGGCCATTTGTGGTAATGTAGAAGAAGTACATCCATAGCCCAGCAGTTCAACTCCTGGTAATAGACCCTCAAGAAATGCTCACACTTATGCAAAACCAAATAAAAAACCTATGAGCAATTTTGCAGTTTGCAGCATTATTTGTAATGGTGCAAAATTGGACACCACCAAAATATCCATCAAGAATACCCTAGAGGGGCACTTGGGTGGCTCAGTCTGTTAGGTGTCAGAGTTCAGTTCAGGTCATGATCTCACAGTTCATGAATTCAGGCCTTGTGTCAGGCTCTCTGCTGACAGCTCAGATTCTGTGTCTCCCTCTCTCTCTGCCCCCCCCCCCATGCTCTATCTCTTGGTCTCTCTCTCTCAAAAATAAATGTTAAAACATTTAAATTTTTTTTTTTAAAAAAGAGCATACTAGAAACCCTGGGAATGATGTCATCAACATGGCAAAATAAGAGTTTTCTATCCTGTTTCCCCCAATGAACACCAATTTTTACAGAGGGTTTGGTACAAGTCCAGGAGTCCAGTGGGAAAAGTTACAGCATATTTTTGGAGCAAAAACATTTAAAAAATAAAGAAAAATCTGGGATGGGATGCATTGAAGAGGGTAAGAGAGTTTCATTTACTCATTTCATTGTTCCCACAATGCTCACTGAGCATAGCCCAGTTGGACAGAAGAGACCGCTCAGGCCATGATCTCCCCCATGGGGGAAAGGGAGAGTGGTGAGTGAGCATCCATCCTCCCTGTTATGCAGAGAGACACAGAGACCAACCGAGACCACTGAAGCCGAATTAAGGGAGTCTTTATTACCGGCCGGGACCGCACAGAGTTAACACAGAACTCTGAATGTGCGGCCCTGAGTCCGAGGACTTAGGGCTTTTTATAATGAGCAAGTAGGCAAGTGGGCAGTACAGAAGTGGAATTGACCAGTTATTGTTAAAAAAAAAAAAAAAAAGCTACAAAGTGATAAAGAGAGCAGCCCTCATCCTGGTATGTAGAACAACATTTGTTATTTTCAAGGCACGGTTTAGGGTTTTGGGGAGTTTCACGGGAATAGCCATTATCTCAAGGACCAAGTATGCAGACTGTGCCATAAATAACCATGAATAGGGAACATTAACCCTTGTTTTCTTTGTGTTTTTTCTTTTTCTTAACCCCAAGGATAGTCATGTAGCCCTCTGAGTGCAGGCCCAGATGGCAAACTCTGGGTCAAGATGGAAGGGCTGCAGCTAACTTCATGTACAACATGCCCAGCTGTGCGGGACACTGCCAAAGAGCCCCTTTTCTCTCTTGCCCACTAGAATGCTAAGTTGTGAACTGCATGACTGAGGGGCAGTAAGTAGCTGGTAGAAAAGTGGTCAGGAGGCACCGGGGTAGCTCAGTCTGTTAAGTGTCCCACTCTTGATTTCAGCTCAGGTCATGATCAGGTCAAACCCATGTGGGTTTTTAGGACTGAGCCCCGTGTTGGACTCTGCGCTGACAGCGTAGAGCCTACTTGGGATTCTCTCTCCCTGTCTCTCTGCCTCTCCCCTGCTCATGTGTGTGCACATGCTTTCTATCTCTCTCTCTGGCTCTCTAAGTAAATAAACATTTTAAGAAAAGAAATGAAAAGCTGTCAGGACTTGGAACAGTAGTAACAAAGGGACGTAGATGTTATGAACCACTTTGCAGACTCCATCATGAAGCCTACCCAGGAGCCCCTGGGGAATCCAGGCTACTGATCCCCCCAGGACTGGCTCACTGGCTTGCCCATTACTCTTTGTGCCTCACCCACACAAACGCCCATCCTGTGGTTGGCTCCCTGTATGAGCCCCCAAGGGCAGCAACAGTGAGCCTTTGCAGATAGCTAGCTAGCAAGCAGTAGCAGAAAGCCAGACCAACTCAGCAGAATAGTGAGGGAGCACACAAATCTTGTGCATAACACAGCCCTAGGGAAAGCAAACTGGGAAGCTGTCAGCACCCTGCATGGCCTAGCAGGCATACAATCTTAAGAATTTCCTTCAGGAGGGAATAAGAAGTATGGAACAGGCGTATCCACAAGAAAAGACCATATTAAGCTTCAGAATTGCTAACAAGACTGAAAAAGGACGTTTTTTTCCTTTTCAGATAGATGTGGCCAAGTGACTAAGAGCAGGTTCATAAAACGCTATTGGAAATTGTTGAGTGGGATTATAGATTTAAGTAGGGACAGATAGCTGAGGGCCATCTCTTTTGTCCCATTGCCTTTTCTTTTTGGCATGGGACATTAGGATGTCATGGAGATGAGCCAGGCCACAAATCATACTTCTACACCAAAGACTTCAAAGCTGTGTAACTAGAGAAGGGATGGAAGGTAGGAAGAAGACGGAGACAGATTTTCCTTCTCAGAGCTCTCGCAAGGACCTAACACTGCTGATGCCTGGATCTCAAACTGCCAGCCTCCTATCCTTGAGAGAAGAAATGTCTGCTGTTTTGAGCCCCCTGGTTTGTGGCCCTTTGTTATTGGCAACCGTGGCAAACTAGGGCCATGGTTTAACCTTTATTCCCGATTAATACAATCACCAGCATTATGGGTTACAGATTTTCTTGCTTGTATTCAAGAAAAATAAGTTGTTTCTAGAAACAACGATCCTTGGTGACTTGCTTTGAAAGTTCTCATTGTAAACTCTACATGAGGCATGCCTTTGTAAACCTTCATTTTAAGGTTTATGTAGGAAAAAGAAAATCATTACCTCATACTGATTCTATTGTTCAGCATCATAGAATATTATTATTAAAAATTATCTTTGGGGCGCCTGGGTGGCTCAGTCAGTTAAGTGTCCAGCTTCAGATCAGGTCATGGTCACACAGTTTGTGGGTTCGAGTCCCACTTCAGGCTCTGTGCTGACAGCTCAGAGCTTAGAGCCTGCTTCAGATTCTGTGTCTCCCTCCCTCCCTGCCCCTCCTCCACTTGCTTACACTCTCTCTCTCTTCTCTCAAAAATAAATAACCAAAAAAACTAAAAACTATCTTAAAGATTATTTTATTGGTAGCTCACTGGATGCAATTATTTAATATGTGCTCCTCTATGCCAGGCACTGTGCAAGAGGTGAAGTTAAGGTTTCTGCCGTCAGCCTCAGGATGGAGAGTGAAACCAGTCACTGAGATGGAAAAGAGAAAAGACAGTTTGGAAAAGAGATAAGATATTCCATTTTGAGTGTGCTGAATTTCATTTGCCTATGAGACAAGTAAGTGAAAATGTCTAAAGGAAAATTGGGCTAGAGATTCTGATTTGGGAATCATGAACTGATAATAAATGATACTTCCCAGGAAATATGTATGAAGCACCGGGATTGGTGGGTGAGGCCAGAAAGGGCAGGAAATAACCATAAAGAACCCCTGGCAGGGAAGGAGACTTAAAAGACCTGCAGAAGAGAGTGCCAGGTAGGTCAGAGAAGAACCAGAAGGGTATTGCACCATGGAAACCTGAGATGGAGTCTTCCAGGAAGAAGAGAATAGTCCATAGTACAGAATGTTTCCGAGAAGTCACATTCAATAATGATTGAATTGTGCTTTCTGGATTTTGCAATAAAATATTGGCTGGCCACCCTAGGAAGAACAGGTGTAGTGGAGTGACATGGGATATAAATCAGGGACTCTTGGGTGCCTCAGTCGGTTAGGCATCTGACTCTTGATTTCGGCTCGGGTCACAGTCTCACAGCTCATGAGTCTGAGACCCACGTCAGGCCTTGTGCTGCCAGCTCAGAGCCCGCTTGGGATTCTCTCCCTCCCTCTCTCTCTGCTCCACCCCCACTTGCACTCTCTCTCTTTCAAAATAAATAATAAATAAACTGAAAAAAACAAAAAGAAATCAGCCTGATGTGTCATGAGGAGTGAGGAAGAGGCAGGATCTAAGATGTAGCAGGTTCACTTTTAAGCAGGAGAAAGAATGGCCAGGTGCTAATTGCAAGAAGCTACATAAGTTTGTAGTTCTTCAGGTAGATCTGGTGAGCTGATAGTTGTCTTTATTATATACGAGGAAATCAAGTCACCAAGAGGTGATAGGAGATATTCAGCTCTAAAAAATACTATGCTCCTTTCTGATGTTGAAAATATTATTTGGACCATTGAGTCAGTCAAGATTATTTACTAAGTACAAGAAAGACTTTTCTTTCAAAAAGTTTCAATTCTAAGAAAGGAAAGACACCTGGGTGGCTCGTTGGTTAAGGGTCTGACTTCGACTCAGGTCATGATCTCACAGTTCGCGGGTTTGAGCCCTGCATTGGGCTCTGTGCGGACAGCCCTCCCCCATTCATGCTCTGTCTCTCTCTGTCTCTTGAAAATGAATAAATGTTAAAAAAATCCAAGAAAGGAGACAAGGCAAAAATGACAAACATTCAAAAGTGGCGGCAACAGGTCCACACATTTTGTGCGGGAAAGATTGCAAGATTCTAAACAGTGCAGAAAACAAAGAGAATAAAGACAATCAGGTCTCCAAAATGTCTAGTGTGGGTGTGCTACCTGGAATCAAGTAGAAACATTCTACAATAATGTAATCGTGTAAACCCAGTGAAAAGCCTTCAGAGACCTTTGGGGGCAGTAGCCCAAAGTGCCAGCAGGTGGAGATGATATTTCAAACAAAGATGGAGGTCAGGCTACAGGTGCGTCCTTATCACCAACGTATGGGAGTGACACAGTAATAGATTAGCTATGCGGTTCCATGTGAGTGTACCGACAGGTGTGCTCCAGAGAAAAGGGGACCTTCCTCACTTTCCCAGTAGAAAAGAGGTTTCCTTTTCTTTTTCTAAAAAATATGAAATACAATGATTGTGTTGAACTGAATAATTATGAATGTATTTTGTTTTTTCTTCTCATCCTCAAGTTTTGAAATATGATTATACTGTTTTTAAGATCAAAAATAAATAAAAAGGAGGCAGGATTGCAATGAGCCAATTCCCCCTCCAACAAAATGTATATCTCTAGAGATTAATTAAAAAATTAAAAAGGATCTTAAGGTAAATCCTGGTCATGTTGGCATTTATAATCACAGTATTAATATGTGTTTACAGGGGCACCTGGGTGGCTCAGTCGGTTAAGTGTCTGACTTCAACTCAGGTCATGATCACACAGTTTGTGGGTTCGAGCCCTGCGTTGGGCTCTGTGATGACAGCTAACTCAGAGCCTAGAGGCTGCTTCAAATTCTGTGTCTCCCTCTTTCTCTGACCCTCCCCTGCTCATGCTGTCTCTCTCTCAGAAATAAATAAAAAAACATTAAATTTTTTTTTAAAAAAAAGGTGTTTACAGACGCATGGCATTTGTTAGATAAATGTGTGCAATATTTGACTCCTATTTGGCAAGCAAAAAGTTTCTCTATTATAATCACGGGAACACTGAAGACATATTTACACACTCAAAGCAGTTTTATGTTGTGCTTTTGCATAAAACTTAGCTGTAGTCTTAAAAAACTTTTTCTTCGATTTGATTTTTGAAAAAACAGGGAGAACAAACTTCTTCGGGCATAGGTTTCCTCCAGGTCTCAGCCCATCGATAGATGCTACCTGCTAGGTAGCACTCACCTGGCCTGTACTGCTTAAAGCGCCTTCTGCAGCCATTTCTCTCACGGGAGTCAATGTGGTTCCGCTGAACCTGCCCTCGTGTTTCTTATTGTGATTGCAAGATGCACCTCAGCAATAACCACCAAGGAACTTTGAAAAAAGATTTAATCCTCACAGGTACTGAAGGACACACAGCATGCCCAAGGGCCCCACGGTGTGATAGAAGGTAGAGGGGCCTTTGCCTTTCCTGGGTTCTAAGGGTGGGATGCCTAGGGTTTTTCAAATTCACTCTTCATTGGTGAATGTAAAACATAAGACCTGGGATTAGGATGTGGGAAGGAAAAAGCAGAGTCACTAATGTGGTCAGTTTCCTAGGTTCCCCAGCACTTTCTAAAGGGAAACTTTATTGGTTGGGGCTGCCTGGTTTCTTGTTTTACTAGTAGCTGTCTCGTACTGTCGATAATGTATTTAGTCGAGATGGATGTTTTTGAAATGGATGGATACTTTGACAATCAAAATCTTACTGTCTGACATTCACATTATAGGGTATTTGTTTAGGAGACATCTCTGTGTGTGTAGTTTTGCTATTTATTCCTTTGCCTTAATAGTTCTTACACAATTTAGTGTTAGGCAGAGCTACACTTGGCCTTATAAAAATTTGAAAAGCTGAGGATTACAAGTACGGTTTTATTGGTTTGTTGTTTGGTTGGACTGGTGAGCGTTTAAGGGCTGGTGGGTTGATTTTTTTTTTTTTTCCTGAAATCAGTCTCTGGGTTTACAAGGACACTTTAACTGAGCCAATTCTGTGGAGCATTTTCAGAGAAGAATTTCTAGAGCTTCTCTAATTGAATGATAAAAAGGGTCTGGTCAATGATTGCCTGAAATGATGTTATGTGTGAAAAAGCAACTTACCAGCAGAAGCATTTCAAAATCAACCAAATAAAAATCGAAGGCCTTTTTTTTAAGGGAATATGAAAATATGCATGTAGAATATTAAAGATAAAATTACTCCTATGGATGAATTTTCCAGTATGGAGTGTCCATGCTATAAGAAATAAAGTGGGGAAAACAAGAATGTGTGCTCTGCAAACTTCTTTATCTAAAATGGGAGCACAGATGAATATCTGGGCCAGCTGTTGTTCAGCTTCGCTTGATCACACACTGTAATGATGTGGAATTGGGGTAATGAGGCTACTACCAGCCAACTGGTGGACATTTTATTACATCTCATTCTTAAAGAAAAATGTGCCTACTGCCTACCATCCCAGAAACGGTACCCACGCCACACAGGAAATAGAATGTTTGCAACTTGACATCTCTGTGGAAACAGGATCCCGGAAATGATTTTCAATTGAATCCTGCTATCACTGGCAGGTTGAAAACTGTCATCTTCAACTCTGTAATTTTACCATTTACGCGTCCCTCATCAGCATCTCTCAGTGAAAGATTTCTTCCCAAGACAGAGAGGTGAAAAATACATTTCCTGTTAAAAACTCAGTTTCCCCTGGCATTTAGTATCCCCACCACTATGTTTCGTTTCTGTTCGACACTTGAAGAAGGTAATGATTCTCTGGTGTTGACACCCCACCATTGAGCTGAAATGTTAGCCCTGCTGTGCTGTGTAGATGATGCGATTCCCTCAAGAATTCAGGGGAAAGCTCTTTTTTGTTTGATTCCATTGGATGAATGCTCTGGGCTATGGATTGAGGTTATTTCCACAAAACCCATTTTCGAAACCATCTTATGTTCTGTTTAAATGTGCTTTAAATGTTACATTCTGTGGAAGCTTAAGATCTCTTGAGGGGAGGGAACAATCAAAGCAGTCTAATTCTATAGCATTTGATGAAGGGATTAATTACTTGTATTTAAAATTCTAGATAATTGAAAGGAAAGGAAAACTTAGAGCCATCTAGAAAGAAGTCAGCTGGCAGGGAAGCCACAGATGGGAAATTTGCACAATGTCAAGAGGTTTCAGGAGTAGAAACAGCTGCACTGCCTTTTTAACAGCAGAGCTGATTGATCCCAGAAACGTCTTCTGTACAATGTGAGGTGTTACGTCGAACATTTTGAAATCCATTCCTTGATTCCAATATTTGTGCAGAGCCACTGGTAGTACATTAAATAAAGGGGGCACTCAAAATACCGACATGATTATAATGGGAATTTCTTTGCTTATGTGTATTCATTTTGAAAGAAAGAGAGAGTAGGATGCACGAGCAGGGGAGGGGCAGAGAGGGAGAGAGAGAGAGAATCCCAGCAGGCTTCACACAGTCAACGCAGAGACCAATGTGGGGCTGAAACACCAGACTGTGAGACCACGACCTGAGCCAAAATCAAGAGTCTGGATGCTTAACCAACTGAGCCACCTAGGCGCCCCTGTAATAGTAATTTCTAATGCTTCTAAATTACTTCTAATTTATCACACTATTGTAAGCATCGTTTATATTAGCTTATTTGTGTAATACTCATAAAGTAGTTACTGTTGGAACCTCAAATTTTTTGAAATTGAAGCATAATGTACATACAGAAAAATTCTTTTGGACAAATGCATACAAGACAGACAACTATCCTTCATCTCACAAAGTTTCCTCATACCCCTTCATAAAAAAGTCCTCTTTTGAAACAGGCACCCTCCTACACTGTTGGTGGGAATGCAAACTGGTGCAGCCCCTCTGGAAAACAGTGTGGAGGTCCCTCAAAAAATTAACAATACAACTCCCCTATGACCCAGCAATACCACAGCTAGGAATTTACCCAAGGGATACAGGAGTGCTGATGCATAGGGGCACATGTACCCCAATGTTCATAGCAGCACTCTCCACAATAACCAAATCATGGAAAGACCCTAAGTGTCCATCAACGGACAAATGGATCAGGAAGGTGTGGTTCATCTATACCATGGAATACTCCATGGCAATGAGAAAGAATGAAATCTGGCCATGTGTAGTAATGTGGATGGAACTTGAGGGTGTTAAGCTAAGCAAAATAAGTCAGGCAGAGAAAGACAGATACCATATGTTTGCACATATAGGAGGATTAGGAGGAACTTAACGGAGGACCGTGGGGAAGGAGAAGGGGGAAAATAGTAGGGGAGAGGGAGAGAGGCAAACCATGAGAGACTCTTGAATGCAGAGATCAAACTGAAGGCAGATGGAGTGGGGAAGGGAAGAGGGGTGATGGGCATGGAGGAGGGCACTTGTGAGGATGAGTACTGGGTGTTATATGGAAACCAACTTTACAATAAACTATTTAAAAAAAAGAAAAAGAAAAGTCTTCTTTCCTGAAACATCTCCAGAGACAGCCACTCTTTTCATTACATCACCACACTTAAGTTTACTGTTCTAGAATTACCTATAAATGAAATCATAAAGTATATGTTATTTTGTGCCTAGTTTCTTTGGCTCAGATTAATATTTTTCAGACTCATCCCTTTTTGTAACATAAATCCGTAATAAGCCATTGTGTGAATATCGCACAGTTTGTTTACTCACTTTCCTGTTGATGGACATTTGTGTTATTTCCAGTTTTGAGCTGTCATGAATAAGGCAGCTGTCAGTAGTCTCATTCAAATCTTTCTGTGAACATGTGATTTGAATTCTCTTGGATTAGGATTAGAAGTGTTAAGCCATAGGTTAGGTGCTTGGTTTCATTTTATAGGTAACTACTGGGCATTTTCCCAAAGCGGTTGTATCATTTAACATTCCCACCAACAGTGTGTAAGAATTCCAGTTATTTCCCATCTTCACCAACGTTTGGTGTTGTCACACTTGTTAAATTTGCCCATGCTTATGTATGTACTGGTATCTCATTTTGCTTTTAATTACTATGTCTCTGATGAATAGTGATGTCAAGCATATTTTCGTTTGCTTACTGATCATTTGCATGATTCCATTGTGAGGTGTTGTTGTTCAAGTCCTTTGCCTACTTTCAACTAAAGTTGTTTGTATTATTGTTGAATTGTAAGAGTTGTTTGTATATTGTAGGTACAAATCTGTTATCAGAAATACACCATGTGCATATTTTCTTCCTGGGTGTGGTTTCACTATTCATTATTTAATGGAGTACTTTAATGAGTAGAAGTTTTAAATTTTGATGAGGCCCAATTTGTCATTTTATTTTCTTTCAAGGTAAATGTTTGCAGTGTTCTAGATAAGAAAACTTTCTCTACATCAAGATAATGAAGATAGTATCCTAGGTTTTATTTTAGAAACCTTCCAGATTTGCCTGTAATGTTTTGGCTTATGATTCATCTTAACTTATTTTTCTTAAGTATAGTGTCAAGTAGGTGTTAAAATTTATTTTTTTCATATAGGGATTCAGTTCTAGCATCATTTACGGGGAAAAAAAGACTTCTTTCCCTTCTCACAATTAATTGCTTTAATGCCTCTGTCAAAAGTTAACTGACATTATGCCAGTGGCATGGTCTATTTCAAGATTTGCTCTTCTGTTCTATTAATCTCCATCCATTTTTATTCTACGCTGACGCTTGTCTTTCATAACTTAAACATAGAGTTCCATTGTCTTCTGGCTTACATTGTTTCTGATGAGAAGTTTCTCATTCTTACTATTGTTCTCTTATATGTAACATGTTTTTTTCTCTAGCTTCTAAAAATTTCCCCTTTATTTTTGATTTTTTAGCAGTTTGATTACAATGCGCCTACATGTGGTTTTTGTTATGTTTGATCTACTTAGGGTCTGTTACATGTCTTGGATCTGCAGGTTCATAATCGTCAGATTTGGAGAACTATGATGATTATTTTTTTCTTTTACCCTCAGTCAGTCTCTCTCCCTCCCTCTCTTTCTCTCTTTCTCTCTCTCACCCTTCCCCCCTCTTTCTCCTCTTCTTTTGGTACTCAAAATTAATGAAGGTAACACCACCTGATAAGGTCCCACAGGTCCCTGAGTCTCTTCATTTGTCGAACTTTTGGTTTTGTTCTGTGCTTCAACTTGAATGCTTTCTATTAGTCTTTTGGCAAGTTTCCTGATCCATAGCTTCCCTGGTATCTCACATACCATTGAAAGTATATTCAGGAAAATTTTCATTTCAAATCATGTATTTTTTCTTTCAATGACATCCATTTGGTTAATTTTATAGTCTCAATTTATCAGATATTCCCTGTACTATACCCACTTAAAAAAATTCTCAGACATTTTAGTAGCAGTTGTAAAGTCCTAGAATACTAATTTCTGCGTCTGTAACATCTCTGTGTCTGTGTCTATTGATTGTTGTTTCTAAGTATAGATGACCTATTCTTGTTTTTTAATTGGTGCCAAACATTTCAAATGATAGGTTTCTGAGAGTTCATTTCTCTTATTTCGGAGAGTACTGAGATTTATGCTGCCATTTAGTCTATATACAGATGGGTCAGCTTTTTCTGTGGAAACTTGGTTTCAGGCTTTGTTAGAGTATGTGGAGTGTCCCTCCTTTGAAGACTAGATTAGTCCTGGTCATAAAGTGTGGCTTTTCTGGGGTAGCAATGAAATATCCAGGGTTTTCAGTGAAGTTTCTACACTAATTTCAACCCCTTTGTCTCCCAGAACAACGTATTATCTAGAATCTATGTTCATCTCACAGTCCCCTAATAGCTGCTTCTTTCCAAGTCTCAAGGGATCTTGTTCTGACCTTACACAGCTGAGTATTCAGCCAAATATTCAAGGGGATGCCTCAGTGAATTCATGTATGCTCTTGTGTGTGTAGCTCCTTTCACCTTAAATTTCTGCCCTTCAGATCTCACTCACCTCAGCAGTTCCAGATCCTATCTCCTTATTTTGCACAGCTAGACTGTTTATATCTTTGTTTTCCACTTAAAAATACAAGTCTGGGGAGGGGCGCCTGGGTGACTCAGTGGGGTAAGCGTCCAACGTCCACTCAGATCATGATCTCATGGTTCATGAGTTCAAGCCCCGTGTTGGGCTCTGTGCTGACTGCTTGGAGCCTGCTGTGGATTCTGTGTCTTCTGCGTTCTCTCTCTCTGCCCTCCCCCTGCTTATTCTCTCTCTCTCTCAAAAATAAACATAAAAAAGTTTTTTAAATACTGGTTTGGAGAGAGCATTCAAGCAGAAAGCTGGCGTAAACTATCTCACTATCTCACGTGTTTTCCCATTACCCATAGACCATAGCTTTCAAGGATCTAAATTCATTCTGTCTGGCTTCAGAGTGTGTGTTCTAATGGAAAGCCTGGCAATATTGCTTTGAGATTTCTCTTTGGGGAGCTTCAATTTCCTGAAATGAAAAGGGAAAAAAATACGTTTATGTGGTAGGCCATGGGCAGGTATACTATATGCCTAGTGACAAAGAAATAGAATGTGGTGTTACATAACCATGGTGACAGAAAGCAATAATTTAGTTTCTTCTCCAGCCAAGTAGTACAATACACAGTTTCTTTGTTTTTCTGACCTTGTGGCTTGTTCGTTCATGCAGCCTTACTTGTTAAGTACTCAACATCAGAGTCCCCTCCATGAAAAACTGAAGACACTGTGAGGAGCAGCAGCAACTCAGTCATTTGTGTCCTTGATGTCACTTATCCTGTTGATTGGGCCAGAAATAAACCACAGCGAAAGTCACCTCAAGCAAGTTGATGTCATTTTTGTCAGACTTTTGTCCTAGTCTTTTATGATCTTGGCTAAGAAACCCAGGCTCAAAATTGTATCATTAAATCTGTTTGTAATCAATTTCTCCACCTAATTCAAAGTAATTAGAATTCTATATCGTAAGCAGTCTTAGAGACACTTTTCACAAGATTACTGGGTTCATAAAAATTTCTAGTGGCACTGCTCACAGAAACATTGATGTTTCTTAAAAAAATGTTTAGGGGCTCCTGGGTGGCTCAGTTGGTTAAGCTTCTGACTATGGCCTAGGTCATGATTTCATGGGTCATGGGTTCCAAACCTGCATCTAGCTCTGTGCTGACAGCTCAGAGCCTGGAGCCTGCTTCGGATTCTGTGTCTCCCTCTCTCTCTGCTCCTCCCCAGCTCTCTCTCTCTCTCTCTCTCAAAAAGGAATAAACATTAAAAAACAAATGTTTATTCCTTTATTTTAAGTGTTTATTTTATTTTATTTTTTTTACAAATAGTTTATTGTCAAGTTGGTTTCCATTGTTTATTCCTTTTTGAGAGAATGTGAGAGGAGAAGAGGCATAGCGGAAGTACAGCAGTGAGGCCGAAGTGGAGTTTGAACTCATGAACCATGAAATCGTGACCTGAGCTGAAGTTGGACACTCAACTGACTGAGTCACCCAGGCACCCCACATTTATGTTGCTTTTAATGAAACACCACAGATAAAACAGGACAAAGTTTCCCCTATAAAGGGGAATTTAGGTTTTGGCTTTGGCTTTGTGTTTTTAGATTCTGTAAAATCGGGTTTTTATTGCTAAAAGTCCTTTCCTTGATTTACTAGTTATAAATCAATATGTATTTGATAATAGATGTCCCAGAATCTTCCCTCAGAAACAGAAAGATACTTCCATGTAGTTGTTCAGACAGTCCCAGGTGATAGGGGACTGTCTGAACAGTCAGTTATATTCATTAATATGAATTGTTCAGGAAAAAACAAGAACTTGGATATAACCTCAACTTGAACACATATTATGCATATATTTAATGGAAGTAACTGTAAAAAGATTAGGATTTTAAACTCATAAAGGATAAAATTATTTTACTTATAACAATATTTATGACATGTCTACTGGAGATAAAATTTATGCTCATTTCATTCATTAGTTCACTATGAAAGGAGACAATATGTAATGCTTTGAAGTGAGTAAAAAACCTTAATCAAGGGCATAAACTTAACAGGAAATGGACTCCTTCAAGTGCAAGAAACTAAAGCTTTAAGTAGGACTAAGTATAAAAGACATGTGATAAGGGGTCTGCCTCCCCACAGCTCTCTTCACTGGTAGCTGCATGTTAGAAGTTGTAGATGCCTGGGGCGCCTGGGTGGCTCAGTCAGTTAAGCAGCGGACTTCGGCTCAGATCATGAACTCACGGTTCGTGGGTTTGAGCCCCACATCAGGCTCTGTGCTGACAGCTCAGAGCCTGGAGACTGCTTCGGATTCTGTGTCTCCCTCTCTCTGCCCCTTCCCCATTTGTGCTCTGTCTCTCTCTGTCTCTCAAAAAATAAATAAATGTAAAAAATTTAAAAAAAAAAGTTATAGGTGGCTGCTGCTATATTTCTACCATGTGACGTCAACATGGCAGCTCATTGAGCAAGGAGTACCTATCAGACTACTGTATCTAATTCTCTGTTTGAATTTTTAATTTAAAAAATTTTTAAAAATGTTTATTTATTTTGAGAGGCTGGGAAAGGGCAAGCGGGGGAGGAGGTACAGAGAGAGTGAGAGAAAGAATCCCAAGTAGGCTCTGGGCTGTCAGCACAGAGTCCAGCATGGGGTTCAGTGTCCTGAACCATGAGATCATAACTTGAGTCGAAATCAAGAGGCAGGCCCTTAACCAAGTAAGCCACCCAGTCTCCTCACAGTATCTAGTTCTCTAACCAGCTAGTGATCAATCATATTCTCTACACTTAATTTAAACTAAGAGGTGCTATCAGGAAAAAAATAATATGTGCAATTGAATTCAATGGACATGGTGGTTGGCCCGAGATAGTGATTTTAGTTCTATGTGTGCCTGCTACTGAGAAAGGAAATCTGCATAAGGTGGAGCAAGCATTTAGAGAAAAGAAGTAGGAAAAGATCAAAAGCTCCATAAAAGGTAGATGTACAAGTCATGTTTTCTGGTTTCCCAATTCCTGGTTTTACAGGTGTATCTGTATTTAGTTTTTATTCCCTTGAAGTTGCCTATGAAATCCTTGAAATCAATATTGTTTCATAGGAATTATTTTGAATAGCTTCCATGTAATTAGTATTCTCTAAGATGCTTCACCACTGCAGTCTGATGGTATTTTAAAAAGTTAAAATGGGGGTGCCCACATGGGCCAGTCAGTTAAGTGTCTGACTTTGGCTCAGGGCTTGATCTCACAGTTTGTGACTTTGAGCCCCACATCGGGCTCTGTGGTGATAACTTAGAATCTGGGGCCTGCTTCAGATTCTGTGTCTCCCTGTCTCTCTGCCTCTCTCAAAAATAAATAAAACATTTNAGCTCAGAGCCTGGAGACTGCTTCGGATTCTGTGTCTCCCTCTCTCTGCCCCTTCCCCATTTGTGCTCTGTCTCTCTCTGTCTCTCAAAAAATAAATAAATGTAAAAAATTTTAAAAAAAAAGTTATAGGTGGCTGCTGCTATATTTCTACCATGTGACGTCAACATGGCAGCTCATTGAGCAAGGAGTACCTATCAGACTACTGTATCTAATTCTCTGTTTGAATTTTTAATTTAAAAAATTTTTAAAAATGTTTATTTATTTTGAGAGGCTGGGAAAGGGCAAGCGGGGGAGGAGGTACAGAGAGAGTGAGAGAAAGAATCCCAAGTAGGCTCTGGGCTGTCAGCACAGAGTCCAGCATGGGGTTCAGTGTCCTGAACCATGAGATCATAACTTGAGTCGAAATCAAGAGGCAGGCCCTTAACCAAGTAAGCCACCCAGTCTCCTCACAGTATCTAGTTCTCTAACCAGCTAGTGATCAATCATATTCTCTACACTTAATTTAAACTAAGAGGTGCTATCAGGAAAAAAATAATATGTGCAATTGAATTCAATGGACATGGTGGTTGGCCCGAGATAGTGATTTTAGTTCTATGTGTGCCTGCTACTGAGAAAGGAAATCTGCATAAGGTGGAGCAAGCATTTAGAGAAAAGAAGTAGGAAAAGATCAAAAGCTCCATAAAAGGTAGATGTACAAGTCATGTTTTCTGGTTTCCCAATTCCTGGTTTTACAGGTGTATCTGTATTTAGTTTTTATTCCCTTGAAGTTGCCTATGAAATCCTTGAAATCAATATTGTTTCATAGGAATTATTTTGAATAGCTTCCATGTAATTAGTATTCTCTAAGATGCTTCACCACTGCAGTCTGATGGTATTTTAAAAAGTTAAAATGGGGGTGCCCACATGGGCCAGTCAGTTAAGTGTCTGACTTTGGCTCAGGGCTTGATCTCACAGTTTGTGACTTTGAGCCCCACATCGGGCTCTGTGGTGATAACTTAGAATCTGGGGCCTGCTTCAGATTCTGTGTCTCCCTGTCTCTCTGCCTCTCTCAAAAATAAATAAAACATTTTTTTAAACTTAAAAAAAAATTTTTTTTAATGTTTTATTTATTTCTAGGAGAGAGAGAGAGAGACAGCGCGAGCAGGGGAGGGTCAGAGAGAGAGGGAGTCACAGACTGAAACAGGCTCCAGGCCCTGAGCTGGCAGTCAGCACAGAGCCCGACGCAGGGCTCGAACCCACGAACCACGAGATCATGACCTAAGTGAAAGTCGGACGCTTAACCGACTAAGCCACCCAGGCGCCCCAACATTTTTTTAAATTTAAAAATAATTAGAATGAACCGGACTTAATTTTAAAAGTTTGTGTGGAAATGCTTATCTTCAAAAGCAAAGGGTGGCCCATCCACCTACCTAAATAAGATCTGTGGTCCCTTTGAAAATAAATGAGCCAAGCTAGTTAACCATGTTCAAGAAATAAGCAGCTGTTTTATGTTGCCTTACTGATTAAGAAACCAGGGCCAAGAGACTGATAATACTAAGTAGCTATTGGTGCTTGAGAATCAACATAATATCAAACTGCATAAAGTAAAATGGAAATGGAATCTGCTATTTGGCTTCTGGTAGCACATGTTAATTCCCTTTTCATGAGTTATTTTTCTGTCCTTTATTTCTATTGTGACAAATATGTAATCTTCACTAACAGGGCTTTTTATGTTTACCCCCATGACCTCTTTAAGCTTAGATTTTGTCTAATGTTAATGTACCAAAACAGATTTTGAAATACCTTATCTCCTTTACCTTACTGCACTTTCAGGCATTAGAAACAATCAGCATTAACTGGCTGTTCACAGCAACAAGACCTCCCCTGAGCCTTCCACATCAACAGGCTCTAAGTCTAATAGTATCTAGTATCTATGGTTTGCACAGCATTCTGAAGTTTTTCAGGTGCTGTCCCATGTAACATCTCATGTCCTCAAGAGTAGTAGACTCTTAGGCAGATGAGGAAGTAAAGGCCAGGAAGTCTAGTGTATTTATCTGTGGACTGCAGAAATAAATTACTGCGATAAAATGGTCTAACTAATACACATTTAATATTTCGTGTTTCTGTAGCTCACAAGTCCAACACCGTTTTACCAGGCTGAAAGCAAGCTGTTGCCAGAGTTGCATTGTTTTCTGGAAGGGCAAAAGCAATATCTGTTTTTTCCTGCAGGTTTTGAGCAGAATTCGGTTCCTTTGCACGCTGTGATCCCCATACTCTAGCTGGCTGTCAGCTGAGGGTCTTTCCTAACTTTCAGAAGCCAGCCACTTTCCTTGACCTATGGTTTCCTCGTACATCATCAATGCCATTCACTGTACTGTCATACTTCCAATCCCTCCCCCTTGTGTACATCCTGTTAGATTGTGCCCACTTAGTCACATTCTCTAAGTCTTCTTTGCCATGTAAAGCAAAGGCTCTGCGATTAAAGCGTGGACATTTACACAGGTTCTGGGATTAGGGCATTGACGTTTTCGGAAAGACCATTATTCTGCCTACCAGGCTCAGTGAAGCTAATTCAAGTCTCTGGAGTTTCCTCCCAGGCTCAAAACTTAAAATGGTTAGAAAGGATTATCAACCAAGATTTTGAAATCTCCTTTCTAACATGGTCCAAGTAATACAAATAATATTGTAAGAATATTGTGTTATGTAAGTACCCTAAGAACCTGGAAGCCAGAAAATTCGCTATAAACCCCTCTTGTGGTCTTCTGGATTAAAGCTAGAAAACTGATGAGAAATTTTTTAGTCTTACCCAAACTGGTACCTAAAGGAATAAAATTCACATTGCTTAGTTTCATTGTAATGAGGAGTCTGAGATTGTTTCCTAGTCTTTAATCCTAGTCACTGCGCTTTTTTCTTTTACCCTCACGGCACTCCCTAAGTCAGAAAAACTATGAATATAGTCAGGCATTGTCATGCATAGTCCCTTTTGTTTTCAAAAAGAATATCCTCTTCTCTCAATGATGCTGTCTACATGTGTTTTCCATGCCTCCTTCTAGAATGGATACTCCCTAGTGTGCATATAAAATTTTTCATATACTGTGCCTACTCCCGTAGGTTTATCTATATGGTTCTTCTCTTTATTTCCTTGACCTTAATCTTTCTTTCTGCCTCATTCCAGGTCCCTGTTAAACTTGCTGAACCATTTATTCCTTCATGCTTACCCTACCATGGGCCTCTTTTCTCTCTATAGTAACTGAAGCTTTGCCCTTTTGGGGGATATTCTCCCCTTCCCATACCGTTTCTAGTGTACTCCTAGGTGCAGCTCTTGTCGAAAAGCAGTCCATTTTGTGCTCGCACTGCCACACCAAGTCAACTAATTCATGAACGAGACTTGGTTTTTCTTACCTCCTCTTGGAAGCTCACAGCTGGTCATAGGCACTGTCGGCCATAAGTCTGTTGGTGTGAGCTAAGAAATAAGTGCCTGAGCAATAGTGGTAGGTAACGGGGTGTGCACCACATCTTCATGCCTGTTAATTATGCCTCTAGACTTGATCAAGTTTCTTGAAATTACTATCTCCATCTTACAATGGATCTTACAATCTTACTCACACTGCATTGCTGGTTAGGCCCTCCTAACGTTTTGAATGGAGGGGCTTGACCGTCTCCCAGCTCATGATAGGTATCCCTGGCTATATGGTCCCTTAATGTGCCATATTCAGATGCTCCATCTCTCCTGTGTCCCAGGAGTATTCTAAGACTTGCTTTATGAATAGAGTACAATTTTTTAAAATAAATTGAATAGCCTTTTTCTCCCTTCCAGAATTCTAGGATGGTGCCCTGTAACTCTTTTACTGGAACTTTTCTAGTAGCATCTTTACCTACAGACATTTCTCTTTTTTTAATTAATTAATTAATTAATTTTTAAGAGCTTTTTTTTGGTTTGGGCCTTTTTTTTTTTTTAATATTCTCAAGTTAGTGGACGCACAATGTAATCTTGGCTTCACGAGTAGATACTTGTAATAACATAGTTTATTTGACTCAAGTGGCAGACCTGCTTATACTGCAGCCTCAACCTGCTAGGGCCTTGTCTTGTTGCTGAGCTCACTCAAAACTATAGACTTTCATCTTCTCCCATTAGTAGTCATAACAATATTCACAAGTGATACTTCAAAAAGCCCAAGAGGATGACAGCAAGCATTTTGCTTCTGTCTTAATGGTAGGAAGTTAGAGGCTGCAGCATCGTGCCTTTCACTTTGGAGAGAATGTCTCAGCGTACATTAGCTCACCTAACACCTTCACCAGTGTAGCAGACCCTTGAGATTTGGTAGTATTTATCACCAACCTCTGGTATACCTGTGTTTTACCAAGGCGTTCTGAAGATTTATAGCTTCTTTCTCAGCAGATTTGTTTCAAGTATGCTGTAAATACTTAGAACGAAAGTAATGTCCTCCAGAATGTCCAGCCTGACAAGTTCCCTGTCAATTATATTGAATAACAGGTGGAAGAGTTCATGCTGGCCTGGATACAGAACTTGAGGTACACTGTTGGCTCTTGAGCACAAACACAAATCACTTCTTACTCTACCTGATGAGGATGGAAAAAATACATTTGCAAATGAAAAGCTCTAAACCATGCCCTAGGAACTTCAGTTGGAGCTACTACTTGGTTAAGTGTGTGATAATACATTGACCTGTGTTTTGATCCATCTGGTTTTTGCAAGCAAGTAACCAGTAAGTTAAATGAAGATCTGATGGAGCTCTTTCTCCTTGCATCCTTTAAGCCTTTCGGTGTGATGCTAATCTCTGCAGTTTTCTCTGGGATGAATTATTTGACTAGCTGTATTGGCAGGAGTAGAAAGGGCATATTTTTAGGGGATCTACTTGGCCTTTTGCGCTAAAGTAGCTTGAGTTTAATGGATCAAAGAACAAATATGAGAGTTCTATTAAGAACATATACTTACAAACTGGAGACAAGGGCCATCTACTGTAAGATGGATATGGTTACAGCTCCTTTATTACCAGACCTTGATAAGCCCTTATTCTAACAGGGTTCCCTGGTGTCCCTGTCAGTTTGGACCCTGTATCAAACAACCTTCAAAAATATGTGGGTATTCTTTTTTCCTTAGTTTATTTTTACCATAATAAATGGCTGAATGTGCCTTTTGGGGAAGTACTGGAAGAATCAAGTGTATACAGTATGACACACTTTTTTCATAGTGTTGTAGGATCTTTCCTCTTGGAAACCCAGTCTCTCCTTTAGTTGATGGATTTTGAAATCAAATGCTTCAGAGACAGAAAGTGTCTAAGGGATCATGAGTTTTCACTAGGCAGCTGGCCTCAGGCTTCTATTCATGCCATCCTAATTTCTTCTGGAGATGGGTATACGTATACATAGTGTCAAGTAGAGTCTAGCCTTGACCTGATGCATGCACCTCTGGAGGCTCTGGACCAGTAAACCCAATAGAAGCATAGTGTGTGAAAAGAAACAGGTGAAATTATTTTAATCTGATTTATTTAATCTCAAATATATACAATATTGTTATTTCAACGTGTAATCAATACTTTAAAAATTGGGCATGTGGGTGGCATGGTGGGTTAAGCACCTGATTCTTGATTTTGGCTCATGTCATGATCTCACAGTTCTTGAGTTCGAGCCCTGCATCGTGTTCTTTGCTGATGGTGTAGATCCTGGTTGGGATTCTCTCTTTCCTTCTTCCTCCGCCCCTCTTCCATTTGCATGCACATGCTCTTTCTCTCTCAAAACAAATAAACTTTAAAAAGTACTTAAATCATTTTGGCTCATTTTGCATCCTTCTTTCTTAGTATGTTTTTGAAATGTCAGTATTTTATAAATCCAGCACATCTTCATGCTAACTAGCCATGTTCAAGGGCCCAGTAGCCACATGCAGCTAGAACTATATTAGACAGAACAACTTTAGACCATAAAATGTACCACAGAATTGTCCCACCTTGGGTCAAAGGGACTTAAGCACCTCCATATCAGTCAGTCAGAAGGAAGTAGAGGGAAGTAAGCATAAAACTTCCCTAGACATTGCAGGCTAAAGTAGCTCTCAGTAGTCAAAAGCAATTCTCTGAAGAAGGCAACAGCTACAAGCCATTTTCTACAGCAGTTGAGGCTGTTAGGGAATAGGTGCATTGGCTGAAAAGGGGGATCTACCTGAGAGTCCCATGGTATCTACTACACTAAGTTAGTTAATATAATATCTGTTACTTGGATCTAAAAATCCTAAGATGCAACAGAGTGTCTGGAATGTGTCTCTCTATCCCATGCCTATTTTTAAGAAACCTTCCTAATGTGAGCTACTTCCCAAAGCTTCAAGCTTTTTGCAGTTCTTAATAGAGAAAAAGGACACAGGGCAGACCTAATGTATCTAACTGGGTAAGTCTGACAAATTAAAAACCAAAGCCTTAAGTTAAAGCAGTGGCTCTCAAAACCTGCTCCCAGAATCATTTGCAAACTTGTCAGAATGAAAACAGAGAAACTCAGTGGGGTGGGGGCCAGCAGTCTCAGGGAGAGCCAGCCCTCCCAGTGATTCCGATGTATGCTCTAGAGAGGACCACTGAGTTGTTCCCTTGGGGAAGGCAAAACCTAAGCCCAAGCACAGCAAAGGGAGATTCATAAAATACGTATGTTCCTTGACCGCTTTACAGAAGGCAGGCTAGTGGCCTAGATTAACAATCCTAATGCTGTATGCACTTGTCATGAGAGACCCGAGAAGAGATGGCCTTCATATTTGATGCATTCTTAATTAAGATAGTGTAACTTACTGGTTCTGCATTACAGGATGCTTGAGGCTAGTGCTCTATTTTCAGAGTTTAAAAAATGATTTTGAGTTTGAACCTGCTGTGGGAGAGAGCAGCCCACTATGACACCTGCTGGTACAATAGACCTAACACAAAGTATCAGAGAAACAAACACGACAGCCAAGGAGCCATGCCTAAGTCCTCAGCCAAGCTGCCCTAGATTGGCTAAAATTCATGACCAGATACATCTGGGGCGTTCACAAAGTGCTGATTAGTTTGCTCTTGGGATGCAAGGCTCCCAGCCAAGTTGCAAAGAATAAGCAAGTGAGCGGGAAATAAAGTAAGTTCAGTTAGAGGCCAGACACAGAAAAGTCATCAAAACAGAGGCAAGGGACCTAAAACACTTTGAAGTTGGAGATTAACTTCAGATGAAGAGGTTTTTATTTAGTTAGTACTTTTTAGTCACTTAAAGATGAATCACCAGAGGGTCTTGAGGTCTTGATAAGTGCTGTATGAAAAGTTTAGCACAGAGCACCTGCATTGCTCAGTTGGTTAAGCGTCCTACATCAGCTCAGGTCATGATCTCATAGTTTGTGAGTTTGAGCCCCACCTCAGGCTCTGTGCTGACAGCTCAGAGCCTGGAGCCTTCTTCAGATTCTCTGTCTCCCTCTCTCTCTGCCCCTTCCATGATCATGCTCTGTCTCTCTCTGACTCTCAATGATAAATAAACATTAACAATATTTTTATTAATTAAAGTTTATCGTGGTTAATCTTTAATTGTTGCCACAGGCTTCAGAGGTATGAGAACAAATGGTGTGATCATGGGCAACTTTATTAGGTAAGGTGGTCTTCCAGGTAACCCTGAAGAAGCCTGAATTCATTTGTTTGGATTATGAACAAAAGTAAAATAATTTAAAACACTATCCCAGAAAACTTGCAATCCTCTCCCCCAAGAATGTCTGAGAAAGTAGTTCAATTTGAGAAATGCCATTCTGACTGATTTTCTCTTGGCTTTTCTCCCCGACTCTATGAAAATTTAAGAGTCCTTTTTTGTGAAGTCTCTTCTAGAATTGCGAGATTAATTTCTTTCTGCAATCTCTAGTGTGAATGGTTAATTTCTTTTCTAATAAAGAAATACCCATAGATGAAAATGTGGCAACTTGATTATAACAAATAGGACATAATGAGGATGAAGTGTTTACATACTGAATTTAATTAGTATAATGCCAACTCCTATTCTCATGGTTGCTATCCATCACTGTTTTACTCCAATCCCAGTCCACTGTGAAACTGCAAAAGTTGTTGCAAATATTTGCAGATGTTTCTGCTCTAAGTGTTTACTAAAATCTAAAATAGGCAAAACAATATATCAATAGGCTCTTCTGTATATAATAGCTCTGTTATCCTTCATGATGGCCCTATTCATCTTATCTTCTGCACCATGATTTACCAAACAATTTTCAAAGAACTAGAACATACTAAAATGTACAACCTTTAAAGTCTGTAATAAATAAGACATGCATGTGCATCTGTGTGTGAGAGCATTTTAGGTACCAGCTGTATTACTGAATTATAATCATAACCATTTCCTGTGATTATACTGTTTATGTGTGGTGGTGCCTGTTGTAGAAATTATATTTATATCAGAATCACATTACTTTGATTTACCAGTTGCATGGCCCTGATCAAGCCTTTCAGCTTCTTGGTGCTCAGTTGTTTTTTTTCTCTGTAAAATTGGAATAATAATATTACCTGCCTGTGTAAAATCGCTTTGAATAGTATCTGACACATGGTAAGCACTCTATAAAAATGTTGGATGTTATTAATAAATACCAGAACATAGAATTTACTCCGTATTTTTCTGGAGAGATTTATAAGGAAATTTGAAGCTAATTATTTTATAATCTCTCAAGACATGCTTTTGGATAAGATGGAAAAATAAGGCTAAATGACATTTTAATGAAGTGAAATCACTAAAGAATCAAATCATAAGCATTTGATTAGTGGATTGATGTCACTGATCAGGGAAATCTCTACTGTACTTTTCAGTATTCTCTATCTGCTCCTGACCTGTTTAACATATTGTCAATGACCTGAATAAAGATGGAAAAGCATACTTAAATTTTCAAGTAAAATTGAGTTTATGATTACAATATCTCTATATCATAGAATCAGGAGTTTCATCTATTGAACACACTGTGATGGGCATTTTATATGCATTATCTATAATCCATAGGATAATACTTTGAGTTTGGTATAATTATCTCCCATTGAAGGACATTTGTGATTGCCTACCTTCCTTCTTTTGATGAGAAAGACTTGAGAGAAACCACCTGCCCTGTAATGACCCCAACCTTAGGTGCAGTCCCAGGGGTGCATCATGTTTGATTAAAGCAGCAGTTACCTAACTGTGGCCTTAAACAGCAATATCAGTACTGTCTGCAGCCTTACCAGAAAAAGAAATGGCTAGGCCACACCTCACATCGACTGAATCAAAAACTCTAGGAGTGGAAACCAAGAAATCTGTTTTGCCAAGACCTCCTGATGAGAGCGTTGCATAGCTAGTCTGAGACTGGTCTAAGCCTGGGGCACCTGGGTGGCTCAGTTGGTTAAGCGTCCGACTTCAGCTCAGGTCATGATCTCACAGTTCGTGGGTTGGAGCCCCATGTTGGGCTCTGTACTGACAGCTAGCTCAGAGCCTGAAGCCTGCTTCAGATTCTGTATCTCCTTGTCTCTCTGACCCTCCCCTGCTCACGCTGACTCTCTCTCTCTCTCAAAAATAAATTAAAAAATTAAAAAAAAAAAAAAAGAGAGTGATCTAAGCCAATCTGATCACCCTACACCCTTTGCTAAGGGACTGATCTAAACATAGTCATACAATAAAATCTGGCCAATGACCTGTGAAGAGAATCTGAGAGACTTCTAGAAAACTTTCTCTTTCTTTCTTAAAAAGAACATTTTGAGAAGTCTCCCTTTTGCTGATGGACATATTTCTACCTTTATTAAAAAAATACTTATTTTGAAACAGTGCATGAGTGTTGGGGTGGGGGGAAGAACAGAGGAACAGAGACAGGAGAGAGAGAATCCCAAGCAAGCTCCCCACTGTCAGCACATAGTTCAGTGAAGGTCTCAGTCCCATGAACCATGAGATCACGACCTGAGTGAAATCAATAGTCAGATCTCAACCCACTGAGCCACCTAGGGGCCCCATATTCCTCTTTGGTAAAGGGAACTATGGCAGCCATTTGGAGCCATAAAGGGAATTTGCCTGAAGAGAACACAGGGAATGTAGCAAAATGGGAAGATGGAAATAGCCTGAATCTTGATCCTATCACTTAACTACCAAATTTACCAAAATTAAAATTGTCTTAGCTCCAGACTTCATTGTATTTATTGAAGTATAATTGACATACAAAGTTATGTTCTACATTTCAAATGAATATATTGCTTTGACAATTCTATATATTACACATTGGTCACCACAATAAGTATAGTCGTAATCTGTCACTACACATCTTTATTATAGTATTATTGATAATATTCCCTATACTGTGCTTTTCATCACAATGACTTTACTTGTTTTATAACTAGAATCTTCTATCTCTTAATTCCCTTCCTCTGTTTTGCTTATGCCCCATCCACCTCCCCTTTAGCTACTACCACTTTGTTCTCTGTTAAGAATCTGTTGGTTTGGGGAAGCCTGGGTGGCTCAGTTGGTTGAGCATCGGTTGGCTCAGGTCATGATCTCATGGTTCATGGTTCAAGCCCTGCACTGGGCTCTCTGCTCAGCACAGAGGCCGCTTTGAATCCTCTGTCCCCCTCTCTCTCTGCCCCTACCCCACTCACACACTTTGTCACCAATAAATATTTTTTTAGAAAGAGAATCTGTTGGCTCTTTGTTTTTGGGGTTTTTTTTGTTTTGTTTTGTTTTTTAGATTCCACATATAAGTGAAATTATGTGATAATACTCTTTCTCTGACTGACCTCACATAATTCCTTATATGTCCATCCATGCTGTCATAAATGATAAGATTTCATTTTTTCTTATGATTGACACTGCAATAAACACAAGGGTGCAAGTATCTTTTCCAATTAGTGTTTCTTTATTCTGGATCATATAATATGTCTGTTTTTAATTTTTTGAGAGAACTGCATACTACTTTCCACACTATACTTTCTCACCAACAGTACACAAGGGTTTCTTATTTCTCCACATCCTCACCAATACCTAAAATTACTTAGCCTTTTAATATTAGGCATTCCCTCTAGTTTAAGGTGATGTCTTGGGGCACCTGGGTGGCTCAGTCAGTTAAGTGTTGAACTCCTCTCAGGTCACGATCTCACAGCTTATGAGTTCGAGCCCCACAATGGGCTCTGTGCATCAAGCTCTGTGCTTACAGCTCAGAGCCTGGAGCCTGCTTCAGATTCTCTCTCTCTGTCTCTCTCTCTCTCTCTCTTTCTCTCTGTCCCACCCCACTTGTGCTCTGTCTCTCTCTCCTCTCTCTCTGTCTCTGTCTCTCTGTCTCTCTGTCTGTCTTTCTCAAAAATAAATAAACATTAAAAAATTTTAAGGTGGTAACTTGTTTTGATTTGTCTTTTCCTGGTTATTAGTGATGTTGAACATTTTTTCATGTGTCTGTTGGCCATTCGTATGTCTTCTTTGGAAAAATGTCTCTTCGGTCCTCTGCCCATTTTTTAATTTGAGTGGGTTTTTTGTTTGTTTTTGTTGTTTTGTTTTTGGTGTTAAGTTGTATAAGTTCTTTATATATTTTGAATATTGACTCCTTATCAAATATATCACTTAAAAATGTCTTTTCCCATGCAGTAGGCTGCCTTTTGTTTTGTTAGTTGATTCCTTTGGTATGAAAAAGCTTTTGTTTTGCTGTAGTTCCAGTAGTTTGTTTTTGCTTTTGTTTCTCTTGCCTGAGGAAACCTATTTAGAAAAAAATGTTGCTAACACTGATGTTCAAGAGATTACTACCTATATTTTCTAGTAGGAATTTTAAAGTTTTTGGTCTTATATTTAGGCCTTTAATCTATTTTGAGTTTATTTTTGTGTGTGGTGTAAGAAAGTGGCCCAGTTTCATTCTTTTTCATATAGCTATCCAGTTTTTCCAGCCTCACTTATTGAAAAAACTGTCTTTTACCAATTATATATTCTTGCCTCCCTTTAGTCATAGATTAATTTAACCATATAGGCAATGGGATTATTTCCTGTTCTATTAATCACTGTGTCTATTTTTGTGCCAGTATGGTACTGTTTTGATTGGTTTAGCTTTGTTATATAGATAAAGTGATGTCTCCGGCATTGTTCTTTTTTAGATTGTTTTCACCATTGAGGCTTTTTTTTTTTTTTTGTCATTCCATGCAAATTTGTTCGTTCTAGTTCTGTGAAAAAAAGCTGTTGGTATATTGATAGAGATTATACTGAATCTGTAGAGTGCTTTGAGTAGTATGGGCATTTTAACAGTATTGGTTTTCTGAATTTTTGAGCATGGTATATCTTTCCATTGTGTAGTTTTCAATTTCTTTCCTATATATTTTATAGTTTTCAGAGTATAAGTCTTTTACCTCCTTGGTTAAATATATTCCTAGGTATATTATTATTTTTGGTGTAACCACAAATGCGATTGTCTTCTTAATTTCTTTTTCTGCTAGTTCATTGTTAGTGCACAGGAAGGCAAAACATTTCTGAATGTTAATTTGATATCCTGAAATTTTACTGGATTCATTGACCAATTCTTACAGTTTTTTGGTAGAGTCTTTAGGATTTTATACATAGAGTAGCATGTTGTCTGCAAAGAGTGACAACTTTACTTGTGAGTTATAGATTTGGAGAAATTTTGATTCTTTTTCTTATATGATTGCTACAGCTAGAACTTCCAGTACTATGTTGAATAAAAGTGGTGAGAGTAGACATCCTTATCTTGCTCCTGATCTTAGAGGAAAATCTCTGTGTTCCACCATTGAGTATGATAATAATTGTGCAGTTTTTATATATTGGCTTTATTATGTTGAGGTATATGCCCTCTAAACCCACTTTGTTGAGAGTTTTTATCATGTACAACTGTTGCATTTTTTACAATGATTTTTTTTTTGCATCTATTGAGATGATACAGGTTTTGATTGATTGTGATGTGTTATATCATACTGATTGATTCTTGAATATTGAACCAAGCTTTCATCCCTGGTATGAATATCATATGATCATGTTGAATGATCCTCTTAATGTGTTCTTGAATTAAGTTTGCTAATTTTTTGTTGAGGATTTTTGTATCTGTGTTCATCAGATATATTGACGTGTAGTTTTCTGTTGTTCTTGTTATTGCCTTTATCTGGTTTTGCTATCAACACAATGCTCTCCTTATAGAATGAATTGGGAAGTTTTCCTTCCTCTTCTATGTTTTGTAATAGTTTGAGAAGAATAGGTATTAACTCTTAAGTGTTGGATAGAATTCACCTGTGAAGCAATTTAGTCCTGACATTTGTTTGTTGGGGGTGTTTTTATTACCAAGTCAAATTGGTTGCCAGTAATTGGTCTGTTAACTTTCTAAGGATTGTGTGTTTCTAAGAATTTACTCATTTCATCTAGGTTGTCCAACTTATTGGCATATAATTTTTCATTATCTTATAATTCTCTGTATTTCTGTGGTGTCCATTATGTCTCATTCATTTCTGATTTTACTTATTTGAGTCTTTTTTTTAATGAGTATGGCTAAAAGTTCATTAATTTTGTCTGTCCTTTCAAAGAACTAGCTCTGGCTTCATTGATGTTTTCTTCTTCTTCTTTTCTTTTTTGTTTTAGTTTCTTTTGCATTTATCTCTATCTAATATTTATTATTTTCTTCTTTTTACTAGTTTTGGGTCTTGTTCTTATTTTTCTAGCTCCTTTAGTTGTAAGCTTAAGTTATTTGAGATTTTTTTCCTTTCCTGAGATAGACCTATATCACTGTAAACTTCTCTCTTAGAACTGCTTTTGCTGCATCCCAAAGATTTCAGACTCTTGCTTGCATTTTCAGTTGTCTCCATGTATTTTTAGATTTCCTCTTTTATATCTTCAATTATGCATTTGTTATTTATTAATATGTTTTCCAGCCTCCATGTGTATATGTATTTTTCCAGTTTTTTCTTGTAATTGATTTCTAGTTTCACACCATTGTGGTCAGAAAAAATGCTTGAAGTGATCTCAATTTTCTAAAATTTATTGAGACTTGTTTTGTGGCCTAACATGTGATCTATCCTGAAGAATGTTCCTCATGTACTTGAAAAAAAGTGTATTCTGCTGTTTTTGGATGGAATGTTCCATATATATTTGTTAGGGCCATATGGTCTCATGTATCCTTCAAACGCACTATTTGCTTACTGATTCTCTGTCTGGTTGATGTGTCCATTGATGTAAGTGGGGTGGTAAAGTTTCCCAGTATTATTGCATTACTGTCAATGTGTCTCTTCATGTGTGTTAATATTTGCTTTATGTATTTAGGTTCTCCTATGTTGTGTGCATAGATATTTATAATTGTTAAATCCTCTTGTTGGATCAAGACAGAAAATCTAAAGCAGCCTCCACACTGCTAATATGTTACTAATATGTAACATCCCATTCTCTTTTTTTACTCTTTGTTGCTACTTTTTACAAAATATTATGCTAAAGTGTTAAAAATTCTTTCAGCTGAGACTGATCAATAAAAACATATGCAGGGTGTGTTTTCATATCCTTATATCTATACCATTGATGACATAATTGATTTAGTAATAAAACATTAAAATACTTAGGATTATCCATGGTTACTAGTATTTTTACACCATTATTAGTCCCAGCAGTTATTTCTCATCTTGCAGCTGAGAATTTGTTTTTGTTATTTCTTAAGGACAAACCAATGTTTTAAAATTTTTTTAATGTTTATTTATTTTTTGAGAGACAGAGACAGAGCATGAGAGGGGGAGGGGCAGAGAGAGAGAGGGAGACACAGAATCGGAAGCAGGATCCAGGCTCTGACCTGTCAGCACAGAGCCCAATGCTGGGCTCAAACCCACCAACCGTGAGATCATGACCTAAGTGGAAGTCGGACACTTAACCGACTGAGCCTCCCAGGCGCCCCCAAACCAATGTTTTAAATGTAAAGAAATTATACTTAATGTCTTTATTTAGCCTAGAAATTTCAGTGGGAAAAAACCAAAATGTTTTCTTGTCATATTTTTATCTATGTGTCTCTTTCCTTTTTCTATCCCCATGTTATAGTACCTGGATATTTTTGCATTCTAATGGGAATATTGTATGTTTTCTTGAAATGTCTCTCATACTTTGTCATAGATTGTTTTCATTGATGATCCTTAAAACAATACAAGTTCTGTTCAGCAGTAATGTCCATAGTACTTTGATGTGGTCGGTTCTCCATATACTCAGGTGATGTTTGGTTTCTCTCTCAGATTTACAGCTGGAGGACAGAATGATGTACACCACATCAAGCTGAATGATCAGCTTTCATGCAGGCTTTTGTTAGTTTACCTCTGCTTTCTGGAAGCAGCCTCATTACCTACCTTTACAACCTGAAACTGTGTTACTATGAACCCTTAATCTTTAGCATTATACTTCCCAAGGCTATGCAGTGCCACAATCCTGAACCTCTTCTCCTCTCTAGTTCTTGCCCAATTATTTTCTGGTATAAATACCTTTTTTTAAAAAAAAAAAAAGGTTTATTTATCTTTAAGAAGGAGAGAGCAAGTAGAGGATGGGCAGAGAGAAAGGGGAACAGAGGATCTGATGCAGGATTCATGCTGACAGTGGTGACCCTGATGCAGGGCTCAAACCCATGAATTGTGAGATCATGACCCAAGCTGAGAGTAGACACTTAAGCAACTGAGCCACCTAGGGACTCATAGAAATACCTTTAATAAAATTAGAAACTATCAACACCCTAGAGGAGAAAGCAGGAAACAACCTCCTTGACCTCCACCGCAGCAACTTCTTACTTCACACATCCCCAAAAGCAAGGGAATCAAGAGCAAAAATAAACTGTTGGGACCTCATCAAGATTAAAAGCTTCTGCACAGCCAAGGAAACAACCCAGAAAATTAATAGGCAACCAACAGAATGGGAAAAGATAGTTGCAAATGACATATCAGATAAAGGG
>NW_027527813.1:472717-519185 GCF_008692635.1 Crocuta crocuta
AACTGAGGACTGATGGATGTGGATGGGCATGGAGGAGGACACTTGTGGGGATGAGCACTGAGTGTTATGTGGAAACTAATTTGACAATAAACTATTTGTAAAAAAAAAAAAAGAAATTACTTAAAAATAAAATCTTAAAAAAAAAGAAATTAACATGAATAATGAAAAAAAATAAAATTAGTAACTTGGTAGGAAGAAATAATATTTGAAGGTTGAGAGTGGGAAAGAAAAACAGGCATTTGAGCATGTTTAGGATAGAGCAACAGATACCTAATTTTCTGTTTTAAAATTTTTTAACATTTACATAGTTTTGAGAGACAGTGACAGAGAATGAGCAGGGGAGGGGCAGACATAGAACTCAAAGCAGGCTCCATGCTCTGAGCTGTCAGCACAGAGCCCGATGCAGGGCTTGAACCCACAAGCTGTGAGATCGTGACCTGAGCCGAACTCGGATGCTTAATGGACTGAGCCACCCAGGCACCCTATGATACCTAATTTTCTAAATGACTTAGATCTTGAGTCTGGATATAGTAATAGGCCGTAATAATGATAGGAAAGGTCTTTATGCAATTTTTTAGGTGTACTATATTTCATGAATCAGAGCCATGTTCTTTTCATGATAAGCCATGAAAGAACTCTTAGTATGGTATTGTTCATTGCTCTCAATTTTTGGACGTGTACATTTATCCTTTTTCTTATACTGGAAAATGGGAGAAATAGAGGCTATAATTGAGACTGGTAGACAAATGCTGTATTAAACAAGGAGTTTCTTATGGAAGCTTATCTTTTCAAAATGCCTTTGAATTTTAGTCCTTTCTACTGAAGCACAAAAATTTTTTTTCTAAATTTGGTGTAATTCTTGAGCCTGATTACTTTGCATAGCAGATTATATTTTGCAAAGATGGCCGCAAAAATATTCTGCATTTCACATGCTTGTTTGCAATGTGACCTTGATATTCCCTCACCAAGAAATGGAGTTGATTTCTCCATGTCCTTGAGTATGGGTAAGACTTGAATATGGGTAAGCAATAACATATAGCAGAATGGGCCTGTCACCTTCCCATCTTGTTTTTCTGGTAACTTTGTCTTTGGAAGCTCATTCTGAGAAAGTAGCTGCCATCTTAGGAGAAGACAAAACTACCAATAGAGGATACATGTAAGGTGCTCCAAGGCAATAACCCTCAGTGACCTCCCGGGGGACAACTAGAGTAAATTGTCATCATCAGAGTGGGTTGTTTGAAATATCTAGCCCCCTAGAACTTTGAAATTATGTATCCCCCAGGAGCTATGTGATTTCAGCTAATATGAGCACCACAAAATAAAAACTACCCAGTTGAGCTCAGTCAATCTCTACAACTGTGAGAGAAAATCACACGTTTGTTTTCAGCCAGTAAGATTTGAGGTGATTTGTTAAGCAGTAAGAGGTAATTCAAATATTATCTTAAATGTAACCAGATCCTGTGACTCATTGTCTGTTTTACCCCTCTGAAGCTAATCTTGAGCTTTTAATAATAGTATTTCAGAAAACCAGCAGTGGGCCTAAATAACTTTAAGAATAAGGATAAATTGAACTAATATAAATAATATTGGTCCAAATAGTGTATAAAAGTGTGTCTTTATGTATGTGTATGTATTGGTTAACGTACTAGTTTATTAGGACTGCCACGAAAAATCACCACAAAGCTAGTGGCTTAAAACATAAATTTATGTCACAACTCTGGAGGCCTAAGTCTGAAATCAAGGTCTTTGTTGACAGGGACACGTTTTCTCTAACGTTGCTAGAGGAGAATCTTTTCTTGCCTTTTCCAACTTCTGGTGCCACCTGACATTCCTTGGCTTCCTTGCCTTGTAGCTACACTACTGTAGTCTCTGTCTTCATGTCACTTTCTCTTCTATGTGTGTGTCTTTTCTATATGCCTGTCTGTCTCTGTCTACCTAGATAAGGCAGGATTATCTCCTCCCTCAAGATCCTTAACTGAAATATATCTGCAAAGACCCTCTTCTCAAGTAGGATGTCATTCTCAGGTTCCAAGGATTTGATACAGTTATTTTCTGTGGGTCATATTTAGGCCAACCACAACTGGTGTGGGAAGGAAGCGGTAGAATGAAGTCCCTATAACCCTAAGGTTTCAGGGGAAGTAAGTAAAACTTACAGTCACCAAGCAAGTGAGTGAGTTTATTGCATAGGGTTTCAAAAACATAAATGCTGCAGTGTGAGTTCTTTTCCTAAGATTGATGACCAAGTGTGGGATAATCTGTGCATTTACCTTGTGTTCAGTTGTTAAGATCCCTGACACTGCATATATTAGTTGAGATAAACGTAAGCTGAATATTTGTAATTGTTTTTAAATGAAGCTCATTTAAGGGTTACATGGATACTAACAAGGTTAACTTCATCAACCAATTAAGGATAACTTCTGTTACAACACATTGGGATTGCCCAGCTAAACTGCTTACACTGAACACATCTTAGTTGGTAGTTACTCTCTAACTTAGTCATTTGCCTCATTATCCCCCTCATATAATTGCCATAAGTATATTGCTTATTTCCTTTACTCAAATACTGATTATTTTCCTCTGCACTGTTCCAGCAATAATCCTGGTACTTAAAACCATCTAAGCATCTTATTTACCTTATATTCTTTAAAGGAGAAAATCTCATAGGAAAAATTCATAGCTCATATTCTCACATTAAGAAGCATAAGAACTAGTTAAGTGAAATGCCAACTAAATATGCCAGTAGTATTGGCAGGTGGTATAATGTCTGGTGGCAAAAGCACTGAAACACCCAAGTTAGTTAATGTTGGCAATTGAGTTATCACATGTTTATGACTTGTAAATTCAGTCACTATTGATTGAAATTGTGCAATACCTGAGCCAAGATTAAACAGATAATTAAATTCCTCTGCTGAGCCATCCATATAATCCATTAAATATTTCTACTGGTTAAATTTGATTTTGAAGTAGCATATTTAACCATTCTATTTGTCTCTTTTGTACACACACACACACACACACACACACACACATATGCAGACACACACCACACTCTGAGAGACAGAAGTAATGGGCATGATGTGATCTGACAAAAAAAAAAAAAAAAAAAAAAGACGCAGAAAATAAAAAATGTCAGAATTTTGAAATTCCTGCCCTTCTTTAGTCTTAGAGAATAAAGACAAAATGGAAATACAAACAGTATTTCTTATTCCACATACTTATTTACACTATACATCTGAATATTGTGAACTATATTCTGAGTCAAAAACTAAGCAGTCTTTTAAAAATACTAATGCCGTAAAAGGAAACCATCACTTGTTTTGGAGCATAGTTAACGATACTAGTGACACATACAGATATTTGTAACACAGAGGGTCCCCGTGTTGCACGTATAACCACTTTATTGAATAACCTGAATAAGACAGGATTTTATTTTCCATCACTACTCCTTTCTAATATAATTTATAAAATCTACTTTCCATGTCCCCTAATGACCTCTCATTCCCTTTTTAGTGAGTATAGTTCACCTTAAGGTATGAAAATTATCATCAATCAAAATCAAAACCAACTTTACATTGTCTCTAATTTTTGCAATTTTATTTTGATTTTTTAATTTAAATTTAAGTTAGTTAACATACAGTATAGCTTTGGCTTCAGGAGTAGAACCCAGTGATTCATCTTCCGTAGGACACCCAGTGTTCATCCCAAAAAGTACCCTCCTTAATGCCCATCACCCATTTAACCCATCCCCCTACCCACCTCCCCTCCAGCAACCCTGTTTGTTCTCTGTATTTAATAGTCTCTGATGTTTTGTCCCTCTCCCTATTTTTATTATTTTTGCTTCCCTTCCCTTATGTTCATCTGTTTTCTATCTTAAATTCTATATACGAGTGAAGTCATATGATATTCGTCTTTCTCTGACTAATTTCACTTATCTCGTTCCATCCATGTTGTTGTAAATGGCAAGATTCATTCTTTTTCATCACTGAGTAGTATTCTTGTGTGTGTGTGTGTGTGTGCGTGTGTGCGCGCGCACACACGCACACACACACGCATACATCTTTATCCATTCATCAGTCAATAGACATTAGAGATCTTTCCATAATTTGGCTATTGTTGATACTGATGCTATAAACTTTGGGTGCATGTGCCCTTTCAAATCAGCATTTTTGTATCCTTTGGATAAATACCTAGGAGTCCAATTGCTGGGTCACAGGGTAGTTCTGTTTTTAAATTTTTTGAGGAGCCTCCATACTATTCTCCAGTATGCACTCCCACCAGCAGTGCAAAAGCTTTTCTCTTCCTCCACATCCTGGCAAAGGAACAGTAAGGGGCAATGAAACAGAGACAATGGTGCTGTTGGAACCAAAAGTTAAAGGAACAGTTGAAAGGAGAAGTTGCAGACATAGAGGGGATCAATTTATATATGTCTTAAAGGGTTAAACTAGGTTCTTACCCTGTGGGTGAAGTCTTAGAGGGTTTAAAGGGAAAAGTATAATAGATTTGCTTTCAGTTTGGTGAACTGCTAAAAGTCACCCGTTAGTTATAGAAGCATAACTTAAGACCTCAGTTTACTAACACTCAGACCAAATGTCATTCCATAAGCCTAGTAAATCAATATAGCCTGAAGGCTTGTTAAAATACGGGTTGACAGACCCTACCACCAGAGTTTGATTCAACAAATTTGGAGTGGGCTCAATAATTTGTATTTCTATGAAGTCTCCAGGTGCTATTGATACTGCTGGTCCAGAATACACTTTGTGAATCAGTGCATTGAATCATATCACTCAACAAATTAAATATAGGACCATTCAAAGAGGTTTGGGTATAAAAAGAAAGAAAACCTCAGGCACAGAAACAGCAAAACAGTGAATAACCTAAGAATCACTTATGTTTAGTCGGGGAGCATTTTTTTTTTTTACCTAGCAAACATGGCCTTGGGCTGCAAATTCATCTCCATGCATCTCATTCTCTTACCTATATAACAAGGTCATTGTACCAAATGAGCCCTAACATCTCCTCCAGGTATAAACGTCTACAATTGTACAATTAAGCTACTTAATTGTATTTTGTGAAGGTGTTACATTACTTTTTACAGTATAAGTTACATTACTTTTTACTCTTTAAATATGCATTTGGATAAAAATAAGGAGAGAATGGTCTAAGAGATAACCTGGGAAATTGGTAAGAGTTAAAACTGGGTTATTAATCATGGCTGACAAAAAGAGGCTGGACCGTAATATTGAACACACATCCTATATAGGATGGTCATCAATTAAATATCAAGACAGAATTAGGTTATTTGCTAAACTTCTTGAATTTTAAAATATTTAAAAACTCAGTTTCTTGAGACATCCTTCTAAATGACTGTTTATCAGAAACATAATCCAAATATTATTTTCCCTTTACCAAACATCTCAATATCCTTCTTGACCATCTTATTAGCTAAGGATTCCCATAGTGAGACAAATTTTAAAGTACCATACAAATAATAAATATGTACAGAGTCTATATAACTGAGTCATTTTCTTTACAAAACACATCAAAAATGTTTTAATAAGACTTCATGTATATAGCATTTTGCTTCATGTTTAAGCTCAATTTAATTCCTTTTAAATCATTTCTTTAAGACCATCTTATTTCTTTGTTACATTTTGTTACTGATTATGTATTGGGAATTAAATAGTATCCAATGTTTTTACTGTGGGTTTTGACTTTTCTGTCCAGTTAATATGTTCTACATAATTATCTGTGTTAATCACATTAAAATATCTTTTAATTTTAGGAGAAATCTACTTTTTCATTACCGAAATAAACTTATTAATTTGTCTTCTCTCTGCCATGTGTACCTGTCTTTGACTCCTTTACTTAGTAAGAGTTAAATCTTTGTTATTTTTAAATGCTTTACCTCAATGAACCCTTGTCATTTTCCTTTTGGCCTAAAAATAGCAGCCCTTTTCAAAATCATACACTCTTGAACATCTCTGAGGCTAAGGGTGAAATTCAAATTTTTTTTGCAGAAGTTCTTACAGACTGCTCAAACTAAGTTACACAAAATAATTTACTGGAAGGATGTCAAGATGACTCTCAGAAGTAAAGGAAGAGCTGCAGGACCAGGAGAAACTCAAATCATCTTGAGAGCAGAGCCAGAGGCCCAAATACAATCAGTTCTCTTTCCTCTTCTACTCTCTGTGCTCTCCTTTGTGTGACTTTATTCTCTCCTGATGCAGGAAAGCTTTCTCCAGACCATGGGAATGTGGCCACAGGCTACTTGCTAACCTAATGGGAAAAAGGGTTTTCTCCTCCAACTCTAAGTACATGTGTAGGAATGCACATGTACTTGATCATGTTCATCAAGGTATGACCTTGATCAGGTCATACCATCTCCTAGTCCAGTCACTTTAGCAAAATTAACATAGGATTGTGATTGGCCCAGTCTGTGCCATCTCCCACCCTTATACTGGTTGAAGTGTCCAAAGGAGAAGCACCTTGATTGCTAGCTTCCTGGTTGTATTGGAGTAAAAGTCAAAGAAGGAGGGTATGTTCCCAAACAGTCAAAACAGCGTGTCACTACTATTTCAGTTATTATTTCAGTGTTAACAAAACTCCCCAAGGATGCATAGCCAAACAGACCAGATATTGGCATGAACTTACTCTCTCCTTATTGAGTCTGTACTGAGAGAATGACAAGCTTTAACGTCAGCAGAGCTTCCTGTGAAGACCTTGTGATGAACCATCGGCAGCTCCCATAGGTATTGACTCCAAAATGATAACTTGGCAATGCAGCTGCCATCAGCAACAACAGTTTTGACTCTCTCCTCTCCCAGAACAGCTCCACTTCCCTCCACACATGTACAGTTCAGTGAAATTCTCCCAAAGGGAACTCCAGAAGGAGTGCATCATAGAACAGTTGTGTGCTGGCAGCAACAATGCTATGGAACTCTAAATAAACTTGCTCAAAGTGCCTAAGGACCACAAGAGGAAAACCAACCCATGAAATACACCTGTTGCCACACCTTACCTGCCTCCTCAGCAGCTTCTTACTGTGTCCTGAAAAAGAGTTCAGGTTCAGGTCCCTGTGCTCAGTGCCTTCATAATCCTTAAATGTACCCAAAGTCTGGAGTGTTGGAAGTAGCATTCCACAAAAAGAATGCTATTTGCATCCAAGTTTCCAGAAGACTCTCCAAGAGCCAAATTTAGGCTTCATTTGTCTCCACATAAGCAAGCAGATTCTACTTTACCATCCCAGGATTATTAACGTGTGATATATTTCTGGAAGAACGTATTAGAAATTGATGCTATTAATTCTAGAAATTCCAGAATATTTCTAAACACTGTATAGCCTTTATTACGCAAATATATTTAATAAAGACTAAGGATAGCAAAGTCTGAGTACTTTCAATGATTCAACTTATAGCCAAAGTCTTTAAATCAAAAGTAAAGAGGTATGTTGCCACTATTAGTAAAAATAACAAGAAATAAATAAAACATTAGTAAAAATTACAATAAAAAAACTAGAAAAACACTGAGAAAACTTGATGACTACCTTAGGGGATGTTGATAAGACTGTGTTAAACCCAAGGACAGTGAAGGCCAACTGTCCATTCATTTCTTTGACATGTTCGGCAATGAGATAATAGTCAATTATTAATAATAGTACTGAGATGAAAGGTCTTAAAATTCTTTTATGGTTTTAAGTTTTATTTGGTATCTTGGTATCTCAAATTGATTTTGTCTTAATTGTTTATGTCTGGATATGCTAAATATCTTTGAATTTCTAAAGAACTTGTTGATCAACATGATGGAGAAAAATTTCTCCAAGTGCTTCTTTGAATATAATTTTGTTCTAGTTGAAAAAATTGATAATAATGGATAGATTTGTTTTTAGTTTCAAGTTTTTATTCAAATTATAGTTAGTTAAAATACAGTGTAATACTAGTTTCAGGAGTAGAATTTAGTGATTTTTCACTTACTGAAAACATCCAGTGCTCAACACAACAAATGCTTTCCTTAATACCCAAAATCCACCAGCCCATCCCCCATCAATTTCCCCTCTGGCAACCCTCAGTTTTCTAGAGTAAATAGTCTTTTATGGTTTGCCTCTCTTTTTCTTCTCCTTATGTTTATCTTTTTCATTTCTTAAATTCCATGTGTGAGTGAAATCATATGGTATTTGTCTTTCTCTGCCTGACTTTCTTACTTAGCATAATATTCTCTAGTTCCATCCACACCATTGCAAATGGCGATATTTCATTCTTTTTGATGGATGAGTAATATTCCAGTGTGTGTGTGTGTGTGTGTGTGTGTGTGTGTATATACCACATCTTTTTTATCCATTTATCTATCGATGGATGCCTGGGATCTTCCATAATTTGAGTATTATGAATCATGCTCCTATAAAACCAGGGTGCAGGTAATCCCCTTGAATCAGTATTTTTGTATCCTTTCGGTAAATACTTAGTAGTACAATTGCTGGATTATAGTGTAGTTCTATTTTTAACCTTTTGAGGAACCTCCATACAATTTTCCAGAGTGGCTGCACAAATTGCATTCTCATCAGCAGTGTGAGAGAGTTCCCCTTTCTCCACATCCTCACCAATGCGTGTTGTTAACTTTAGCCATTTTAACAGGTGTGAGGTAATATCTCATTTTAGTTTTGATTTGCATTTTCCCATTGGTAAGTGATGATGAGCATCTTTTCATGGATCTGTTGGCCATCTGGATGTCTTCTTTGAAGAAATGTCTGTTCGTGTCTTCTGCCCATTTTTAAAATTTGATTTATTTGGTTTTTAGTTGTTAAGTTGTATCAGTTTTTTATATATTTTGAATACTAACATTTTGTCAGATACTTCATTTCCAAATATCTTCCCCTATTCCAAAGGTTGCCATCTAGTTTTTTTGATTGTTTTCTTTGCTGTGCAGAAGCTTTTTAATTTAACGTAGTCCCAATTGTTTATTTTTGCTTTTGTTGCCCTTGCCTTAGGAGACATGCCTAGAAAAAAGTTGCTACAGCTGATGTCAAGGAGGTTACTGTCTGTTCTCTTTGAGGATTTTTATGGTTTCTAGTCTCACATTTAGATCTTTCACACAGTTTGAATTTGTTTTTGTGTATGATGTAAGAAAGTGGTCCAGTTTCTTTCATTTGCAAGTTGCTGTTCAGTTTTTTTTCAACACCATCTGTTTAAGAGATTGTCCTTTTTCCAATGGATATTCTTTCCTGCTTTGTCAAAGATTAGTTGACCATATAGTTGTAGGTCCATTTCTGAGTGAGTCTTTTCTATTCCGATGATCTGTTTGTCTGTTTTTCTGCCAACACCATAACGTCTTGATCACTACAGCTTGTCAGTATAACTTGAAACCTGGAATTGTGATGCCTCAGTTTTGCTTTTCTTTTTCAAGTTTTCTTTGGCTCTTAGGGTTCCTTGGTGGTTCGATATAGTTCTTAGGATTTTTCTAGCTCTGTGAAAAATGCTGCTGGTGTTTTGATAGAGAATGTATTTATACATAGATTGCTTTCAATAGCATAGACAGGCAATTTAACAGTATTTGTTCTCTCAGGCTGTGAGCATGGTATGTTTTTCTAATTCTTTTTTTTCAGGTGTTTAAATCTCTTTTATTTATTTATTTATTCATTTACTTATTTATTTATTATTTATTGTCAAGTTAGTTAACATACAGTGTATACAGTGTGCTTTTGGCTTCGGGAATAGATTTCCATGATTCATCACTTACATACAACACCCAGTGTTCATCCCGACAAGTGCCTTCCTCAATGCCCATCACCCATTTCTCCCTCCTACTTATACCCCCATTCACCCTCAGTTTGTTGTCTGTAGTTAAGAGTCTCTTCTGTGTTTTGTTTACCTCAGGTCTGTTCTCTGCAAAGTGTCTCCCTGCCTGTAGTGGAGAGTGTTGGGACCTTGGCCAGAGTGTGGCAAGTTTTAACTAAGTGTGCTCTGGTCTGCTTATTAAAAGAGACCTGATGTTATTTCCACTAGAGCTGAAGTTTTGTAGAACTCTATGGTCAGTAGACGTGGGGCATGCAGGGGGCTTGTGCTAGTCATGTTGGGGAGGGGCCTGCTGCCCTGGTTATCAGGCACACTTATCTGAGAGAAGAACCACCTGCAGAGCACAGGGTAGGTGGGTCTTGGTTTAAGTGGTTTAGGCCACTATGTTGATTCTGTGCTGCTTACTAAACTTAGTGTATAGGGGTGAGGGAGGTAAATGGCACCCAGAGAGGAAAGTTCACACCTCCTGCTGTCCAGAAAGCCCTCCCAGAAGAACTGAACAATCTCACCTCATGTGTCCCAGGCATCCCTCAGATCCTTGCCGTCATTCTGTTTCTTCCTTGGCTATCTGCCTGCCCAGAAGTGCCCTGAACTTGTGTTCTATCCAGACAGAAAGGCTCAGTTTTAAAAATCCAAACTTTAGGGACCTGGTATGGTAGAACCCATGCTAGTCCTCTAGGGGAGGGTCTCAACACACTGGGAATTATGCAGAAGGACAGTTTCACCAAAGTGCACAGGCATGGATTTTGGAGTAAGTACAGCATAGGACCAGTGTCCAGGTTAGCCATCCTTGGCTGATATTTCTACACCTGTGTTGAGGGGCCAAGGAGGGAAGTAGCACCTGTCAGGTCTTTTGTCCCCGGGGAGGCAATGCTGCCTTTCCCATATGCACTCCAACAATGAGGAACTGTCCCTCCCTCTGTGTCCCAGGGGATCATGAGAGAGTGTGTCCACTACCAGGCTATCTGCCTCCTTCTCCACTGCAGTGCCTGTCAGGTTCCAACTGGCCATATGGAAGACCTCTGAATCTCCAATCTTTGAGCCCACTTGTAGTTAAAAGCCAGGAAATGTTTTCCCAGTCATTGGCTCTGGGAAAGTGTTTTTCTTGGGCAGCCCCCTGTGTGGTCCTTTCTCCTTTCTCCTGACCAAGGCCCCCTCCCCTCCACAACATCTGCAGTCCTTTCCCCACACCCCCAAGTCAGGTCTCTGCATCTCCTACTTTACACGATGTGGTCTCTTCTTTCCCTCTAGTTGTGTAGTTTGTTCTTTCAGTCCTCAAATTGATTTCTTGGGTTTTTTAGAATGATTTGATATTATCCAGCTGTGTTCGAGAAACAAGGCAAGCCTAGGGTCTTCCTATTGCCCCCATCAGCATTTTGTTGCTAGCAATCAGATAATGTCGTGATGTTCTCTCTTATTAAAATAGCTTACCATTACTAAACTTTTTATTTTAAATGGTCCATCTTAATCTTGATTCTTTAGTACTCGATGGATATAGCTCATAAAGTGTCAAACAGTGCTCTGATTTTTATACTTCCTGCCATTTGGTGCTATTTCATTAAGAAGGAAGACAGCACTAAAGCAATGGAAAGCACACTGGCCCAAGTAGCAGCTGACCCTCTTCACTTCCTGCCTTCGTCATCTAGTTATATGCTGTAAGGATAGGAAGGGATTAGCACTAAATTGGTGGTTCCCAAACTTTGCTGTACATTACAATCACCTGAACAGCTTTTAATCAAATCACTTGCATATTAAAATTAAACCTGAACATCTGAGGGTATACCAAAGTTTGGGAAACTTAGTACCACCTTACTAGATGATTAGTAAAAAGAAGATATATTCAATAAAAAGAAATTAGGGCATTAGTAGGAAAAACTGATCTTGTTCAGCGACTGTGAAATAGAAACCTTCGATTGAAGCCTGACGATGGGATGGAACCTCTTGAGAAGTAAATTGCTAGAATAGATTTTGCTTGTGTCCAACCCTGGCCTTTTTCACCAGAAGATAAGTAATAACAGAAACTTTAGAACAAAAATACATTGTATGTAGAGCAGCTGTCCGACAGGGACAATGTCACAGCAACTATAGGGTTAATGCTCATATTATGTGGAATGTGCACTAACATACATAAGAAGAAAACAACATGAGTCTGTTATTTAATTCTCTTGTCAACATAAGCCACTCTAATTCTTTTCCCTCTCGCTTATTCTTTTCTCCTTTTGGAAGGCAAGAAGGATGCTCTATCCCAGAGTCCTGGTCTCTTGTGAATATTGTGGTCAGAGTTGCCTCTATTTAATTCATAGGAGGAATGTCATTATGTTAGTATTGCTTAGGGTAACCAATGACCTATTGGAGGAATCTGTATGGTAAGAAGAGCTCTCACAATGGTTTTTGAGAGGGTTTAATTAAAGAAGAACATAGGTTGATAGAACGTACAGTATTATTTGAAGCAATCCATATGTATCTTTAACCACACTAACAAGCACATTCAAGCACAGTCAACCAGCTTAATGAAAGAAATCTTATGTTTCACTAGACAAAAGAAGAAATAAATTCAAGTCAGAAAACAAAACCAAAAACCACTGTTGGTGTTTATAACCACCCAACCGGTAAGGAAAGAAATGGTATCTTTTGAAAGCAGTTTGTAAAAATGAAATAAAGATAAGATACAATAATTAACCCTTGTATTTACCTCATTTACATGGAAATGCCCTCAAAGTTTCATTTGTCTTAAGTCTTACATTGCCTCGGTATATTTCTAACATCACATGCTTTTAAATAAATGAATAAAGTGAGTTATTTTCATTTTTTATTTTTTTAAGGTCTTAAACCATTCTGAGCCTTGCTTTGCTAACTTGTATTTCTCTAAAGTTAGGAGTCTCAAAGTCTTGGAAATTGATCTGTAGCTTTCCTTTAGTTCTACATATATTTTTAACAGCTTTATTGAGATATAATGGGCATACAATAAACTGCACATCCGTAAAGTATACAATTTGATAACTCTGATGTAGATAAGCACCTGACAAACCATCAATACAAATTAGATAATGAACATAACTCACATCCCCAAAAGATTCATCATGTACCTTTGTGATTGTTCCCTTATAATTTTCCTAAAATCTCCACGCCTTCTATTCCCTGACAAATGCTAATATGCTTTTTGTCATAAAAGATTAATGTGAATATTCCAGAATTTTATTTAAGTGCAACCATATACTCTTATTTTGTCTTCTCAGCAAAATTATCTTGAGATTCACCCATGTTGGGATGTCTATCAGTGAGTCATTGCTTTTTATTGCACAATAGAGTCCAATATATGGATATACCAGTTTGTTTACCCATGCACCTGTGGATAGACATGTAGGTTGTTTTTAGTTTAGGGCTACTACAAATAAAGGTGCTACGTACATGTGTTTGAAATCTTTGTATGAATATTTGTTTTCATTTCTCTTGATTTGGAATGGGATGGCTGGCTTGCATCTAGTTCATATATGTTTAACTTTTAAGGAAACTGTAAAATTGTTTTACAAAGTGTTCATTTTATTTTATATTCCAGCTAGCAGCATGTGAGAGTTACTCTATAGATTCACCAACACTTGGTAGGGTCAGTGTATATAATTTTAGCCATTCAAGTAGGTGTATAGTGCTATCTAATTGGACTTATAATTGTATTTCTCCCATGACTAGTAATGTTGAATACTTTTTCATGTGTTTGACATTTGTAGATCTTCTTTGCTGAAACACTTGTTGAAATACTTTGTCCTTTTTTTGCATGTTTGTTTTCTTATTACCAAGTTTTGAGAATTCGTTACATATCATGGGTACAAGTCTTTTATCAGATACAAAACTTACAAATATTTTCTCCCAGTCTGTGGCTTGTATTTTCACCTTTTCAACACTGCCTTTGAAGAGCAGAAGTTGTTAACTTTGATAAAATTCTGTCTATATTTTCATATTGATCATACTTTTGGTGTTGTATATACAAAAGCTTTGCCTAACCCAAGGTCAGAAAGTTTTTTCTGCTGTTTTATTTAAAAAGTTTTAGGCTATCCATTTATATGATGCAAGGGAAGAATCAAAGCTCATTTGTTATGTATGACCATCTAATTACTCAAGTAACATTTGTTGAAAAGATAATCTTTCCCGCACTGGATTACTTTTGCACTTAAAATTAGTTGTTCATTCTTGGTGGTCTTATTATGTACTCCCTATTCTTCTTTACTGACCTATTTCTCTTCGTGGCAATATCACATTGGCTTGATTATTGTAACTCAGCCAGTATTAACCTTCAAGCTTGTTCATCTTTTTCAAAGTTGTTTTGGCTATTCTAGTACATTTGCATTTCATATAGGTTTTATTTTATTTTATTTTTAATGTTTATTTTTGAGGGAGAGGGGCAGAGAGAGGGGGACAGAGGGTCTGAAGCAGGCTCCTCACTGACAGCAGAGAGCCCAATATGCAGCTTGAACTCAGGAACTGTGAGATCATGAACTAAGCTGAAGTCAGATGCTTAGTCAATTGAACCACCCAGGCAACCCTCCATATAGATTTTAGAATCTGATTGTAAACCTGTAAAATAATTTTTGACTGAGATTGCACAAAACTATAGAGTAATTTGGGGGGTGAGGGAATGGTATAATAAAATGTTGAAGTCTTCCGTCTCATGAACACAGTATAACTCTCCATTTGTTAAAGACATCTTAAATATCTCTTGGCAATGAGGTGTGAACTTCACTGTACATGACACAGGCTGTAAGAGAAGAAAATAGAAGCGTGATGAAAATGCAAAATGAGGGTCGGTCGGGGGAAGCACTAGGAACTAGCCAGCAACATCAAGGACTTGCAGAGGGCCTGATACATAAACTGAGTCTTTAAGGGTATGTAATTTTCTAGTTGAACAAGAGGATGTGGGAAATAGCAGGGTATGGTAGGCATTGCATAACATTGCCTGTGTTGTCACTCAAGTTCACAGTCTTATTAGTGCTAGCCAGTACTTTAACTGCAATGAACAAAGAAGAGTCAGAGGTAGAATGAATCGATAAAGCATGCAGTCATGCCATGTGAAGACTGGATGACTACAAAGTGAGTTATACGAACTCTGGTTTTATAAAAGTTCAAATAGAGAAAAATATTAGGAGAATAAAGTCATCTACCCCAAGGGTAAATGGGCATTTAAATCTGAAATGAAGCTGCACCACTCAAGTCAGAACCATGTTCACAGTGCAAACAATAATAAAGTTTTAGCACCAGCCACATTGAATCAGTGTTCTTAATTTGTTCTCATACAGAGTTAGAGCTCTAAACACCATCTGTAGGCTGTATTTCCCAAATTTTTATCACTACCTTAGATTCCTATTCTGATCTCCAATTTGGTATATGTAAGAAGCATCTCAGATGAAACACTCCCAAATAACTTTTGTTCTCTTCTCTACCTACATCCCCCCAGTGGGTCCTTCCCTAGATTTCTCCACCTCAATAAATGGCAACTGCAACCATTTGTTTGCTCAGCCATCTGGTCATCATGGAGCTTTCTCTCTGACACCTGTAACTGAATCCATCAGCAAATCCTCCAACCTCAGAATATACACACAATCTGACCACATCTCACTACCTCCATTCTACCATGCTGGTTCAAGTCTGTATTATTCCTTTCCTCCTATCAAGACTCCTTGTTACTTGCCATCCCTGCAGTCTTTTCACCATATAAGCCCCAGAGGGATCTATTTAAATATGTCCTGTCTTCTATCTCTTCTATCCAAAACTCTCCATTAGCTTCTAGTCTGCTTCAGATTAGTATATATACATATACATACATATATATATGTAAATTAGGTAGATAGATAGAGTTGACCCCAAGGCCCTATATAATCTGCTCCCTCCTGTACAATCGTAGCTCTCTTACCTATGCCCTCCTAACTCCCCATTATTCACTCTGCTCTAGTGCTTCAGCCACACAGTTTTCCTTAATGTTATTCAAACATACCAAACAGCCTTCTGCCTCACTGTTTATTGTTCTCTTTGCTACTTCCTTCATGTCCTATGGGGTTTAAGGAGAACCTCCTTGGCCTTATCTAAAATTCAAATGACCTACTCACTCCTACCTCCCTTCTCATCTTTATTTATTTTTGTAAAATTCCTGATTTATCGCATACTTGATTTGTTTATGTATTTCTTGTTCGGCTCCCACTCACTGTTCTGTGAGGGCAAAGATATTTGTCTGTTTTGTTCACCACTGTATACCCAGTACTAATATCTCTGATATACAGAAGTTCTCAACAAATAACTTTAAAAAAATATGTAGCTTTTCATTATGCAATAGCATTGGGAAAAGCATGTAATTAAAATACAATCCAGAATTCGGTAAGCAAATACTTACTGAGGCTTGAAACCAGAAGGGGGCAGCAAAGCTTCACCAGCTCAGTAGGTAGCCACCATGGGGGGGCAGCAATTCAGAGGGGACAGCAGAAAATTCGACCCAGCTCACACTGAGAGCCTAAGCTGAAGACAGTGAAACCGTAGAGCTGGTTCAGACAACGTCCCCACTGAGAAGTATGGAGAGTGGCCGGAAGAGAGGGAGACAGAGCTTTTTCAGAGGAATGAGACCCACAATGGGTGTCTATGAAATGGATGGCTGGGTTGATATGGAACCAAATCAGGTGCCAGAGAATTAGGCAAATTATCCCAATAAAGTCGGGCAAACCTTTCAGTAGTGACCACAAGGAGGTACTAGTCTCAATGCAAGCCAATTTATCTTCATAGCCAGAACCTGGAGTCACAGTGGACCTGCCTCTGAAAAGATAGATGGGGAATTGTGCAGTTAATAACATGTGTGATACCTCTCCCTTGAGGGCTATGGTTCTTTTAATCATTGAAATGTTTGACATTTAATATTTTGTTAAGTAAAAACAATACTAGCAAGTGCTTTGGTCCAGGCTACTACAAAAAATACCCAGATATTGGTGCTTTGGCACTAACAAAACAAGTTAAAATAGTTATGGCCACAAGTGGTCAGGAAAATACAGGAAATTTCCCCATTATTCCCTCAGACTCTTGGCATTTATTCCCTAATAAATAGTCATTCCTTGAAGTAGGAAAAAGAGCACACAACAGTCCTGTCGATCCTGGTACCAGTCTTTTCAAGACCCTTTCCAGGTTCCTTTGTCCTCATGGTTCATTCAACATCCTTCTTGTTTATCTTGTATGAGTTAGTTACTCTGCTTAATATGGTAGCTTTTGAGCATTTGAAATGTGGCTAGTGCAACTGAGGAATTGAATTTTAAATCTTTTTCCTATAATTTTAACTAAACTGCATTTATTTATTTTTTAATGTTTTATTTATTTTTGAGAGAGAGAGAGAGACAGCACGAGCACAGCACGACCTAGATGCCCCAATTAAACTGCATTTAAAAGCTCATACCTGGGGCGCCTGGGTGGCCTAGTCCGTTAAGCGTCTGACTACGGTTCATGGGTTCGAGCCCTGCGTCAGGCTCTGTGCTGACAGCTAGCTCAGAGGCTGGAGCCTGCTTCAGATTCTGTCTCCCTCTCTCTCTGACCCTCCCCTGCTCGTGCTGTCTCTCTCTCTCTCTCAGAAATAAATAAAAACATTAAAAAATTAAAAAAAAAGGAAACTTTTAAGTATGTTTGAAATAACTTGAGTTACACGACTCTACTTTTGACCATAAATGATATGAAACACAAATACATACATATTTCCAATGAAAATGTAGCATGTGAACTAAGATGTTGAATTTTGATGACTTAGTACAAAAATATAGAAAATATTTTAGTTATAATTTTTATATTGATTGGAGAAATGATAGTATTTTGAATATTTGGGTCATTTGAAATATATTGTTAAATTCATTTCACCTACATTTTTTTCTTAATGTGGCTGCTAGAAAAAATTTAAATTGCACATGTGTCTTATATTTTTATTTCACTATTCTAATCTATAGGCTTATTGCTGAAACAGGTCTGTGTATTAGCAATAAAGGTGTCACCTGGGAACTTCTGAGAAATGCAAAATGAAAATCTGCCTTAAGAAAAATCCCCAAGTGATTTATTTACCCATTAAAGCTTGAGATGCATGGATCTAGACTGCACTGCAGCTATCAATCATCACTCACCCACTTTTCCTTTGTATCTTTGGCATATGGAAGCTCCTCAATCAATATTATTTAATTTCTCTCAAATTTCCCTCAAATGCCCGGGGTACTAGACCATGGGCAAGCTATATACTAAACAACACTGGTCTCAAGAAATTGTTGCTCCTACCATCCCCTGGTCTTCCCTGCCCTTCAGCTACCATAGCCTAATCCAAACTCTATGTTTATTCCATGTATTATAATCAGACTCATATAGTGCTAGAACTAGATGGTGACTGTTATAGGTTCATTGCTCTGAAAGCGGAGCCTCAGAGAGGCATTTGTTTTCAAGAGATTTATTCACAATGATCTCAGATAAGCAGAATAGGGAAGGTGGGGGGGTGAACTAAGCAAGGATTTTGTCTCTCCTGCAGGCTAACTTTGTCCTGATCTACAGAGATGGTCTGAAGCCCAGATTTTACTACTGTACTGTCTCCACCTTCAGGCAATGGTAATCCTTTTGTACCTTTAGGCTAGTCATTCATTGAGTGAAGCTGGGGGTCATGGATAGCCTCCACATCAGGTGGTTCCTTATAGCTGAAATTTTCTGTATAAGGGGACAGCTATGATCTATTACCAGCTAACTCACAGTGGTTGCGTAAAGAATACACCAGCTTTTAAATAAAATTGAATTGAGCACTGACAGTACTGACAGCCGTCAAATCCATTGCATAACAGATTTACTTGGTTTTCAAATTAAGTTTACTCCATCCAAGCGTAGCTTCTCTAGGATTCTGACTGGATACAATTTCTGGCGAATCTTACAAAAAGAGGATTCTTAATGAAATACATTCACAGATGTTGTTTGGTCCTGAGGCTAATACTCATACCATCTGCATCCATCACCACCACCATTCTAAAATCTCTTCCTTTCAGCTAGCCCTTCTGCTGGTCTTGGTGGCTTAACTAGAAAGTTGGCCCAGATCTTTATCCTTGAGGGGGCTGAGGTCCTGGTTTCTATACAGCTGTTAGGCCATGATTGCTTTATTGTTCATTTACAGTTACAACTGGGTATTTATTAAAAGAAGCCTCAGTAGATCACCTGAACACAAACATACTCCATCACGCTCTCATTTTGTAGCAGTATTTCTACCTCCTCATGATGATTATCATTAATTACATTTACCAGTGTATCCTATTCTTTCTTCATTTATTGTCAACTATCATGGAGATCTTATTGTGGCAGAATCCATAAATTTAAGTTTGGTGGGACTCATACTGTGTCCCCTACCAAATAGGGGACTGCTAAAACCCCACAGAACCTAAACTCACCACCCCAGGTGAGTACCTGGGAATGGCTTTGACTTTAAAACCTTGGTTTCTGGACCCATGCATTCTATATAGTGGTGGTACCATTGATTGAAGATAGAAACTATATTCTAGGGACAGTGTGTCTTCCTGAGGTGGTGTGCTTCTCAAGCTCATAACTCATCTGCACCTTTAAGAATTAGTTCTTTGCTTTATTCTGAGTTAGAAGGTGAGAGATCCCTAAAAACTGTACAAAAATGGGAGGTCTCTGAATCTTTGTATGGTTCATCTCTCACCCTCTGGAGTATATGAATCTTAACAGCTTTCCAGAGTTCTTGCTTCATGTTTATCAGATCTAGTTAACCATCAATATATTATTAATAATTTCAATATAGTGGACTAATGTTAAATTTAGCAGAATGATTAGATGATTAAGGTCCCTTCAAACTATATTAAGACAGAGATGAAGAAGATTAAGATAGACTTGAGATAAGACCATGTATGCATTCTTGTCTTCTATCTCATGTAAATGTAAACTGCTTCTGATACTGCTTCTGATGTGAGACAGCCCAAAGGATATGTTCACTTGATGGCTTTTCTATTTTTAAGAATATCAGAACTGTACAAGAATTCCCATTTCTTTTTTTTTAAATATTTTTATTTATTTCTAGGATAGAGAGAGACAGCGTGAACAGGGGAGGGTCAGAGAGAGAGGGAGATACAGACTCTGAAAAAGGCTCCAGGCTCTGAGCTGGCAGTCAGCACAGAGCCCGACGCGGGGCTCGAACCCACAAACCGTGAGATCATGACCTAAGCAAAAGTCGGACGCTTAACCAACTAAGCCACCCAGGCGCCCCGAGAATTCCCATTTCTATAAGCTATTTGATCCCTTCCTCTATAGTTTGCCACAGCAGGTCTGGCATCTCTACAGTACTTCATGTACACCATGATTCTTTCCAAATGTCCAAAGGTCATTAATGTATTAGAATCAGTCACTTAGCACTATTGCTAAGGGTTTTAATCCTTATTACAGGAGAGTGCTTCCATGTACTCAAACTATCTCTTACCAGCTTTATAGTCCTCCCCTCTTGATTTAACATTGGTATTCGTTCTCAGACATAATATCCTGGTTTGGGTTGGTATACATTGACTAGGAGTTATAGCAGTTTGGGCACATAATTTCTCTGCTCTGTTGGCCATACCTAGCACTTTCTCATTCAGGATATGCTGAGGTTTTATTTTCTGGTGGTCAGTATACAATATAGGGCAGATTCTCAGGAGAGTGGGGATTCCGTAAGGCACCTGCCTCCTTTGAAGCCTCTGCATAGGCTTCAAGTAAATGGGCCTTTATCTTCTATCATAGAGAGCAGGCCAATCTTGCAGATTCAGAGCATTTAAGAGAATCCAGGAGGTCAAGGATCTCAAAGGTTCTTATGTAATACCCTCTTTCCAAGTCTTATCATCACTCCTATCAGGGCACTCATTTTAATGTAAAAACTCTTGACAGGGTTGAGATTTCAATCTTTCTGAATGTCTACTACTTTTACGATTAGGTAATGAACAGTGTTTTCAACACGACATGACCTGTGTCTGTGGAAGATAAGAGACTCTTTGCCTGGTGCCAAGGAGGCACTCTGATTCTCACCCTTTGGTTTATATTGTTAATTAATAGATATGTTTTGTCATCTCTCAAATGTTAATCAGCCAACCAATGTCAGTTCTTTTAGTTATTTCCTCACCCTGTTCAACCCACTGAACGTTGCACCAGTAACAGATCTCTCTTCAGCTATCTCCCATGTCAGTTCACTAAATAAAGTCTTAGCAATTATTCTACTGCTTCATGCTAGGGACTGTCAGATTCCACCTACCATCAGTGATAGTGTCCTCATTGTTATCTAGCTGCACAATAATCCACAGTGAATGAAGGAACTATAAAAACCCATCTTTGAGTCTGCATCCAAAAACCACTTCACAGACTCATAAAATGTAAGCACCTAAAGATACTAATTGTATTTGATATTCCTGGAAGCAGACACAGATTCTTGTTCAAGTGATTCTTGATGAGTACTTTGAGAAGAAGAGAGAGGGAAAGAAGATAAATCTTGTGCAAAGTTCATCAGTGAATTAAGATATGGCTGTCTACCACATGCCAATTGGTCATTGGTTGAATGGCTGAACTGCCCTGGATTAGGGATTTGGGGTGGTGGTTTAGATAGTCTCCCAGGCAAGGTGGGTCAAATTTCCCTGAGGATTCTCCTTTAGAAGAGAAGGCATCTTGAGTTCTATTAGCAGAAACTGACAAGAGCCNTTTATTTATTTATTTCAAGGCTTTAAAAATACCCAACTCAGTGATTTTTAAAGTTGTTCCACCTTTTGTATCACATACTCCTTTAAGAAGCCATTGAATGTGGTGAACCCTCCCCACAGAAAAATCTATATGCATTCAGATATTTGCATATATTGAAAGGAGGTTTACAGACAAGTTAATTAGATTCAAAGAATTTATATGACTCAGCCAAAATTTATGCTGCAAGGTGGAGCAGAATGAGATGACCAGACCACCAAAGTTGTGAGCACCGAAATTTTTTGATGAAAACAAATTTATAATTTATTATACGTACTCAAGGTATTAAAGGAATAAGATATCTGAAAATTTCCCTGTTGCCTGAATTCAAAGATAGGTTAAAGTCATGCTTGAGATCATCAATTTTTTGTATTTATATATTGCTGCTTGCAACTTTGAAAACAATCATAAAGATGTACTTAGAAGTGGGTGTTGTGTTAATGGGACTAGGAGAAAGGATAAACATTAAAGTATAACTAGGGCTCACAAGTGCCTTGTTTTTACCAAAAGCATATATCTTAATGGTTTCTTCTGTGTGTTTAGTTTTGTCTTCATTTAGGATACCTACAGTAAGAATTTACAAGTTCAGATATGTTAAGAATGCCTGTTGTACAATGCAAGTTTTTATATGTCCTGTTTTTTCATTAGTGGTGCTATAGAATGTTAAAATGTAAGCACTTTTATAAGACAAGGAAGGCTTCAATTAAAAAAAAATTTAAATAAGTTTTACTCTGTTACAATATTTTATATGATTAAAGGTTATTGACTACTCTTTCAAAAATGGCTTTTGCATGCCACCTTGCTACTTTGGGAGTTTATAGGAGAAGACAGGAAAAAAAACCCACATTATTTTCTTAAAATACAACTAATTTCACTGACAAATTGAGCCCTTTGGGAGCTTAACATTTCTGGTTTGATACTCAGCCTCAAAGTAAACAATTACCTGTTTTTAATAGATGATACGGATTTGGTGAAGGTGACGGTTGTAGTTTCAGAAGGGTGATTTAAGACCCAGGAAAAATAGCTCTAGTTCTGGCATTTAACATTATAGGCTTTGGCTACCTAAAAATAACATGCATACCTAGTGACATAGTATATTTACATACTTATTATACATACACACTCATATCTTCTTGTTTTCTGTAGCCTTACATACCTCAGTCATGCCCTGAGGTCTTGACAGTTTAACTTTGAGGATGCCCAAGTGTGTAATATGGTAAATGCTCTACTTTCTCAAGTGCATTATAGAAATGACCTCAAACACAACCCTGTCCTGCTGAAGGGTGCTCTTAGGAGACTGATCATCACATCATTTTGTTTTGCAGTAAATACTTAGGAATGGTCTTGGGTTGTTTTTCCCTAGTTACCTCTACCTGGAGGTCAGGGAAGCCCAGAACACTAGTCTTTATGCTGGAGGAATCCTTCCCCTGCACTGGCAGCATCACCCAGAGCTAAAATCTCTTTGGGGAGCTCTGGTATATAGGAAGCTATTGCTGCATCTGGGGAGGCTCTGTGTTATCTCCTAATTTTTCATTATCCTTTGCATTGTAAGTAAATGTACATCCTTTAAATGTGCCCATTTTATCTTCCTACCACTCATACCTCTTTCTCTTTATGATAAACTCGAATGCATAATAAGCAAGGCATACTGTCTTAGTATTGAGCTGAATAGTAAGGAGTTAAAAAATAAAGGTACTGTTTTTTGAAAGGGCCTAGAACATGGTAATGTTTAACAAATACACTCGTTATGTTATTTTATCTTCCAGCAAAGTATTCACTTTTTCTCAATACTAGAAAACAATTAAAATTATTTAGGTCTCAGCATTAAAATTTTTAACACTTGGACCCAAGATGGAGACTTGACAGTGGACACTAATTTATTTCATCAGTCTGAACGTAATCATTTCTTTTGTCTCCATTTCTATCATATTTGCTTCCTTTGGGCAACATTTTTTGTTTGATTTCTTTAATTCCCTCTCTTTGTTCTCCTTGACTCGTCCTTGGGCTCTTTCTCAATTGCAATAATAACGCATATATGAAAGGCCTTTTCTCAGAACAGGCACAGCATTTGTAAGGCAATTTCTCCTTTGTGTCCCCTGCCTTAAGCAATGAGAACAAGTGCAAAAAATTAACTTGAAACTAAAGTATCTTTGCCAGTCATATTTATAAAAGACTGAATCCAAACTCTGACTCTATTTACAAAATCAAAACTCAAGCTCTAAAAAATTATTTAGAATTATTTTATTTAGTAAATAGCTTCCAAATGAATGAATAATCAGATAATAAGAATTTAATGCTGGAAATTTGCCTACTTTACACAATAGTTTGTAACACAACTATTCACTAAACATGACTATATTTTTTTTTCTAAGATTGGTTTATAATCTTGAGATTTAATAAATAAGGACTTAAGATTCTATAGTAAACACTCATGACTGACCTAAGCCAATCTGATCATTCCTAATTATGAGATACTTTTGGTAAATAGCAATAGTCTGGTTCAAAAGAGATAAGTAAGGATTCTGTCTTTTCCCCCAAAGTCTTGTTACCAGATGGAATATTATTATGAAACAAGTCTCAGACCAAACTTTGCCCAGGTATAGATCCTAGAGAAAAAATTAGGCCAAAAAAAGTGAGAAATGGAATATTCAGCCTTATAAAGGAAGAAAATTATGACATATGCGAGGGAACACTGCAGTTAAAATGATAGAGACAGAATTTTGAATGGTGATTACAAGGGGCTGGGTGGAGGAAGGGATAATAGGGAGTTTATCTAATGGGTACGGAGTTTCAGTTGGAAAAGTGTGAAAGTTCTGCAGATGGATGGTCATGATGATAGCACAACATCAATGTATTTAATAACATTGAGCTGTACACTTAAAAACCATTCAGGTGGTAAATTTTATTATGCATACTTTATTACAATACCAAAAAAATGGGGAAGAGAAAAAAGTGATTAGCCTATTGTATAAACTCAGTGACATCCTATCCTTTAAAGCACTTTGCCAGAAAGCTTCACCCAAGGCAGATGCAGTAACATTCTAGTTACAAGGTTCTGTCAACCTTCTGGTAAGATCAGATAACAGACACATCCCAAAGTGTCTATCCACAGGACTCAGTGGAGTTTGGAGTCTTAGTGTTAGGCTACTCTCAATTCAATGGCACAGTCTCCTGGAATTACTAAATTTTGATTACCTATTCATGCAATCAAGGAGATAACTGTCAAGTTTTGTGTTTTTGTTTTGTTTTGTTTTGTTTTTTGGCCAGTCTGTATACTTTGAACACCACTGACAACAGGAATAAAGAATCATTTCTGGGGCACCTGAGTGGCTCAGTTGGTTAATTGTCTGACTTTGGCTCAGGTCATGATCTCACAGTTCATGGGTTCAAGGCCCGCGTCAGGCTCTGTGTTGACAGCTAGCTCAGAGCCTGGAGCCTGCTTTGGATTCTGTATCTCCCTCTCTCTCTGACCCTCCCCTGCTCAGGCTGTCTCTCTCACTCTCTCAGAAATAAATAAAAACATTAAAAAAAAAAGAATCATTTCTAACAGCTACGTCCTAATTATCAAAACATCAGGTATGCATCACTTGATAATGCTAGTCATTCTGACTAGTCTCTTAAACATCTCAGGGATATGGATGCACTTAAAAGCCATTAACCATTGTCCTAGAGTATAGATTAAAACTAGTATGCACATTTATCACACTATTTCTCTACTTAAAGATTAATGGCTCTTACTAGTTACTGGATTGCCCTTCATGAACTCTTTTAAACTCTCTTGTTAGGTAATGAAGCATTCTCTGGGCAGAAAATGTCTACCCTCCTGACACTTGCTCCAAATAGTTGATACTGTCCACCCCTCTTAGTCTCCCAGCTTTCTTATTTTCCCCTGTAGTCTGATCTTTAAGTGTTTTAGTGAAGAGCCTCTCTAATAAACCCAGTCTTATGTTTCTCCCGTACTATTATCTACCCTGGGGTGCCACTGAGAAAAGAGCCTGATTTTCCTTCCTTGTGGGAAGAATGAGAAAATGTTGTAATTAGCTCATGTAAAAGTATTCATTATAACTCACAATCTCCCAAGGTCCTAGGAGAATGTGCCCTAGTACCCGGAGGGTCCTTTGTTGTTGAGCTCTGTAAGATGTAAAAGGTTAGAGCTAGAACTAAATTGCTCTGTAGAAGAAAAAATCAAGAGGCAGAGATTGAAATTCCTGAGGAAGAGAGCTAGCAGGGGTACCTGGGTGGCTCAGTTGGTTAAGTGTCTGACTTCAGCTCAGGTCGTAATCTGGTTCAAGCCCTGCAGCTCTGTGTTGACAGCTCAGAGCCTGGAGCCTGCTTTGGATTCTGTGTCTCCCTTTCTCTGCACCTTCCCTGCTCTCTCTCTCTTTCACTCTCTCTCTAAAAAGTTGGGGGCGGGTGCTAGGAGCACAGAAACCAGGGGTTCTGGGTGAGGTGCCTAAGTAACATCATTTTGAGATTAAGGCCTCCATTAAGAGCAACCTCGGGCTGCACGTTGCCCCAGTTCCAGGTAAAGCTTCAGCTGAAGCCACCCTCCGGACCACCCTCGGATCAGCCAATCAAAAGAAATGTGTAACATTCCTGTGGTCTGAGTCAGGGCTGGGAACTGCAGATAGTTACTTTGTACAAACTAGCCAATCACTCACCTCTTGCCTAAACCCCACGTAGGCCCTTTGAGCTCACCTCATAATTGGTCATTTTCAAAGGATTCTCAAGGGTCATGATTGGGTCCCACCAAAAGTAACGAACACCTCACAGATACTGAATGGTCAAAACTGTTACCATGGGTGCTGTACAATTATGATTGGTACTTATGTGATGATGCTATATGTACAAGGTGTGCACTGTAACACCCCCATCCCTTACCCCATAAAATCCCTGCTTGCTATTGTTCGGGGCTTCATCCTGCTGCCGCTGAGCCGGTTGACAGATGAGCCCCTGCTCGAGCTTGTAATAAAGACCCTTATGTACTTGCATTGGTGTCGGCTCCTTGGTGGTCTCTGGGGACTTGCTATTCGGGCACAACATGGGCTATGCCCAGTAAGATGAGTGAGAGCAGAAAGAGGAGTCCAGTGATGGTGTGGCCAGAAGCAGAGACTTAGGAAGGGACAACAAAGTGAGACTTTGAAAGCGACGTGGGGGGTGAGGGAGCAGTGTGATCCTGCTGGGATCCACAAAACTACAAAGATTGCAATATGCTTGGTGAGGTCAGATTTCTTGTGGAAACAGAGAAAAGAGCTGACTGAGAACAAGATGGACAGCTGACCTCTGGGTTCTGTAAAGATGCATAAGATGCCTTAGAAGTCAGCTCTGTGTATGAAGGATTGGGATTTGTAACATCACGTGGGACAATGGAAGAGATGGAGTCATGTTCTGCGTGTAGCAGGGATAATGCTGCTGGCGATCTCTAATAGCTTCATACGCAGTACCAGAGCAGATACACAATAAATCAATAACAGGAGCAATCCAGATTTACCAAAAAGCAATAAACACACATGGTTACACACCTAACATTCGTCCCTTAGTCATTTTTTCAAATAAACACTTTAAAGCATTTGGTACCTTAAAAATTTATCCATTTTTTTCTATTTTTTTGTTCCCCAATTCTATCTTTGCATTCTATCATACTAAAAGTACACAGCAGAAATAGGGAAGAAATATCTACCAAGAAGAAAGAAAAATAAGGCAGAAGGGCAGCCAAAATGTAAACTATACGCTAATAGCAAGGAGAATAGTCACAGTTTGGAGACTGCTGTTTGAAATCACAGTCAGGGGGCGCCTGGGTGGCTTAGTGGGTTAAGCGTCCGACTTTCGCTTAGGTCATGATCTCGCGGTTCGTGGGTTCGAGCCCCGCGTCGGGCTCTGTGCTGACTGCCAACTCAGAGCCTGGAGCCTGTTTCAGTCTGTGACTCCCTCTCTCTCTGACCCTCCCCTGCTGGCGCTGTCTCTCTCTCTCTCTCCTAGAAATAAATAAAAAACATTTAAAAAAATGAAATCACAGTCAGTATCCACTTAATGTTTCTAGGTTTCCAAACTGAGCTCTTGATTAGTATCTAGCACTACCTGATTTAATAGTCACCAAATTGGAGGGATACATAGAAAAACACATTACCAAATTTCAGATGGCTCAGAAATAAAAACGTATAATAGAATCAAGATTTTGAAACTTTGGTACATGCGCATCACAAAACAAAACCAGTATGATGATGACAAGCTACACAAATCTCCAGTTATATGGAGACCCATCTTTTGAGCTCCAGATCCATGTTTTCCATCTGCCTCCTTGCCCTTCCATCTTGGATGTCTCTATGGGCAATCTCAGGTTTCATATATCCGGTGTCATGGTCTTCCGTTTTGAAATAGGTTTCTTTTACAGTATTCTACATTTGTTTTGAACACAACTACCATCTAGCCATTTATGCAAATAAGAAATACATTGCAGTCAGCATAGGCACCAACTTCGCCTTGTGTGACAATTTCACCTCAAGATCTCTCAGATACGAAGGTTACTCTATTTCTTCCATGCTGCCAGCGTTTCTCCCCAAGGTTACCATAGTAGCCCCTAATTGGTCTTATTGAGTCTGTTCTTAATTCCCTCCAATTCATTCTCCACACTGTTGACAGGATGATAACTTTTGAATCACGGGTCTGACACATTCAAGCAGCTGCTTGAACTCTTTAATGGATTCTCACTGGTTTGGAAATAAAGAATGAAATATTTACCATAGCCAGTGAAGCCCTGCATAATCTAGCTACTTGTTAAGCTGCATTTTATGTTACACTTTTATTCTTTGACTCTGTATCCACCCCAAGTGCTTCTTTCCAGTTTCTTGAACCGACGGTTCATGGTTCATCTACAGAGCCTTTACACACTCTTTCCTTCTTCCTGAATATTTTTTATTTCCCGTTTCACCAAAGTGCCCACTGTTACTTTTTCCATGCTTACTTTAATCATTATTTTCTCAGAGAAGTCTCCGTGAGCTCCCAGACTTGGCAAATCCTCCAGGTATATTCTCTCCTACTACCTTATCCCTTCCTCATGAAGCATTTATCTTTTTAATTTTTCTTTTATATGTGTGATGATTTGTTTCCTATATGAGGCCAAAGCTATTAGAAGAGTAGAAACAATTCTTGTCGTATTGACCATAGGATTCCCATAATATTTGACATAGTATATGCCTATTAAATGTCTGTTTAATGAAAAAAAGATAAATGTTGATAATAGGTAAATGTACAATTGTACTTCTGTTCCAAAATCTTAATGAATCGAAAAGACTTGGATTTGAGTTTATGACAAACCTGTTATTAACAAAGAGTATGGCTATAGCCTTTGAGTACACTGATGGGCGTTATCACTGGGCATCGATCTGTATTCCCACACTATGTCTGTAGCAACATGCCTTTGTACTGGCTGTTCCTGGAGTGCTCATGTCTTCATGTAGACACACAACTTAACCTTTATCTCATATCTGTTCAGATACCATTGCATCAGAATCCCAACAGGAAGCTCTATATTTGGTGCTTGATATCTCAAGGGACATTTATGAATTGTAACCTCACCCCCACCCTCAGAACCTTTTTTTTTCTTTCACTGCTTTACTTTCCTCTATAGCACATTTTACTTTGTAACATACTGTGGATTTTACTTATTTATTTGGTGCCTTTCCTTATGAGAATGTAATCTCTAAAAATCTCCAAAGTCCACAAAGAACTTTGTTTTGTTCATTGCTAGAACTTCCCACTATAAATGGACACATGATAGACTGTCTGTAAAAATCTCCTGAATGAATAAGTGGACTAAGTCCTACATTTTTAAGAAGGGCATCAAATATTCGAGGGGAGCACCAGGATGGTGAAGTATCTGGCCTGTGTGTGCCATAAATAGCTGAAAGGTTTGATCACACTTAGCCTCAAAAAGAAATGGCATTGGATTGCCTTCAGATCTTAAAAGGTTAACCTTTAAACGTTAGCCCTATCAAACAGACATTCTTTTAATATGTTCCATCAGAGGACAGAAGTAAAGGCAGTGGACAAAATGTTTTTAAGCAAGAATATTTCAGGATAATAAAGAATATATGATTAGTTAGATCTGCCCACTAATAAGACAAGGAAAATATTGCTTTGTTCAGAAGGAAATTGTTCATCATTGGAAGAGCCCTAACAGAACTAAATGGCTATCTTCCAGGTTATTATGAAAGCAATTGCTGAATTGAATGGAAAGTTTAACTAAATTTCCCCTTGCAGTACACCATATATACATTTTGGTTGAACAATGGAATGTTTATGTTACCATTGGCCAATGTCAAGGTCAAAACTGAAAATTACCATCATAGATTGAATTCTTGAATATCTAAATAAAGCTGAAATTTTATTTTAAAATATTACTGTGCGGTGCCTGGGTGGCTCAGTCAGTTAAGCATCTGACTTTGGCTCAGGTCATGGTCTCATGATTCAGTTGGTGGTTTTGAGCCCTGGGTCGGGCTCTGTGCTGACAGCTGAGAGCCTGGCACCTGCTTTGGATTCTCTGTGTGTGTGTGTCTCTCTCTCTCTGCCCTTCCCCTGATGGTGCTCTGTCTCGCTCTCTCTCAAAAATAAATAAATAGTTAAAAATAGAAAAAATATTACTGCAATGTATCATTCAAAAAGCCTCGTATTATAATCATGAATCATCACTTAGTACTACAGTTGCTAGGTGCTCATTATACGTGTGATTCTGAATGCTCATCTTCATGTGAGATGAGTGGAGCTGTGAGTTCATGACCTGAACCAAAGTCACACAGTCGGACACTTACCAACTGAACCACCCAGAGACCCTGCCTTCTTTGTTTTTTTTAAAGAATTACTGGGGTGCCTGGGTGGCTGAGTCGGTTAAGTGTCTGACTTCAGCTCAAGTCATAATTTCACAGTTTGTGGGTTCGAGCCCCACATTGGGCTCTGTCCCGACAGCTTGCTCAGAGCCTGGAGCCTGTTTCAGATTCTGTGTCTCCCTCTTTCTCTGACCCTCTCTTGCTCACGCTCTCTCTCTCTCTCTCTCTCTCTCAGAAATAAATAAAAACTTTTAAAACATTTTAAAAAAAAATAATTACTTACCTGGGCCTCTGTCCTTACTGGGCAGCTAAGAGTAAAGTCAGCAAATGAGACTATCAGAGTGCAAACTTCATTAAAGACCTGAAGTGACAGCCACTCTGCATACTAACTGTTTATGAGACAGAGAGTTATATGACATGATAGGCACCAATGTAAATAATGCTCTTTTGGTAAATTTGTGAATTTAATGTTCTCAATGTCTAAGACCATAAACTTAAATATCAGGACAGACAGCAGAGTTGGGTCTTTTTCAGGGAAAGCTGTAGTAGGCTATCTGGTACATTCAGACCCTGCTGCCAGAGTGAGTTAGAATAAAAACTATCATAGTATTTAAATGTTTATATTTGCTTGAACTACTTTGGCAAGGCAGTACATATGAACCACAGTTCTTTTTTTTTTTTTTTCTCTCCTGTCCCCTTTTCTTACTCCCTGATAAATAACAATTGCTTTTGCAAACCAATTTCATTTAAATTCTGAAACCAAAAATGGGTCCTATAACAGCATTTGATGATGGAAGGGATATGTAATCTCTTTGAAACTAGTAACATTCTCAATTTTGGTCAATCAATTGGTTGCTTTGGTTTCAATAAATGTACTGATTGAAAGACTACTTTGAAATATTAGAAAGACATTTCAGGTGAGGGGCAGATTGATTAGGAGGTTATCTCAGTAACTAGGAAGGAACCACTTTAAGAGTTAGTGTTTAAAATGTGTACCCTGAACAAGTAGGCTAGCAATTACTGCTCAGTCCACCTAATGATTATTGTAGTAGTCCTCCAAATAATACAATGTTCCTAATAAAAAATGACTTATTTAAATCCTTTTGTTGTTTACAAGACAGTCACATACTGTTCTCATTTGCTAATCGCAACAACTGGACTAAGACATAGCATTTAAGAGAAATCAGTCTGATAGTTAAATAATCTTGGAATTAAAGTTACAAGATTTGCGCAAGATCATTTGGCTCACAAGTCATGAACCCAAGTCAATTTTGATATTTTCACAACATCATGCTTTCCTTTTAAAGAAAGTTTTTCCCATTATGTGTTTTAAAAATTTGGGAATGAACATAAATGTATTCATTCTATATTTATGTTAAATACATATTACATATTTTAATTGTTATATGTAACTATGTTATATATAACTTATAATAATTAATATTAATAACTTCCTGATGTAATGTCACTGGAGGGTTTTCAGTGGAATCACATTTCATTCCAAAAGTAATGAAACACATTTTTAAAACATATCTACTTTTGAGAGAGAGAGTGCAAGTGGAGTAGGGGCAGAGAGAGAGAGGGCAATAGAGGATCCGAAGCAGGCTCCAGGCTCCATGCTGAGAGCAGAGAGCCCCGATGTAGGGCTCAAACTCACAAACCATGAGATCATGACCTGAACTGAAGTCAGATGCTCAACCAACTGAGCCACCCAGGTGCTCCATAATAAAATACAAATTAGTGTGTATTGATTAATGGCAAATACAAAATCAAGTTTATTCAGCTTTTTCAGATTTCATTTGACTTCTGTTCAATTTTCATCATGTCCACTTAATCTTACACATCCTGAAGAGAGAGAGTTAAAAGTAAAAATGTACAAATACTTGGGGCGCCTGGGTGGCTTAGTCGGTTAGGCGTCCGACTTTCGCTTGGGTCACGATCTCGCGGTTCGTGGGTTCAAGCCCCGCGTCAGGCTCTGTGCTGACTGCCAGCTCAGAGCCTGGAGCCTGTTTCAGTCTGTGACTCCCTCTCTCTCTGTCCCTCCCCTGCTGGCGCTGTCTCTCTCTCTCTCTCTCCTAGAAATAAATAAAACATTAAAAAATTTTTAAAAAAATGTACAAATACCTTTTCCTGAGGGCTTTTTCTTCTCCATGTGTGTTATCGATAAATCTCTAGTAGCGTTGCCCTACTTAATAACTTCTATCCTAGTTGCTTAACTTTTCTTCTGCAGGAACAATTCAGACAGGTAGGGATTACTTTGCCAGTGTCTTTTTAAACTTGATACATCTTTGCTCAATCTGGGCCCCGTGTATTCACCAGCAGTTCTTTTATGAAACATTAATTGCTTTGACCCTTGTCCTTGGGCCCTGCTCACTTTCCCAAGTCTAGGCCTCCTATAAATCATATCATTGCACTCTCTTTGTTTTTTTTTTTTTTCCTGAGATGCTGAACACTTTGAACGGGGTCTAAAAACCTGCACATAGACTTCTACCATCATTCAAGCTTCAGCCTGGGTCTTTTTCTGATGTCCAGTAATCTTTTATTCTGTGCTCCATTAACTACACCCTCACCACTTAAAATAGATATTTTTTTAAAAAAATTTTGCCCACCTAAATATGTTTCTATATTCTGATACAGTACCCAATATTCCTTTGGAGGAGTATGCCTCTTCCACTTTCAACCCTTGTCATCTGAGTAAGGAGGCTAACTTTTCCCCAAACTCGTATTCCAACGCATCCACATGTGAGTTTTATGGGTGAGCAAGTAACACTCAGTTGGTGAAATTGTTAGTTACATCCTTCTAGTCACAGCGATTAATGCGAATGGGCGTGCTGCCCAAGTCTTCACACTGAGTTCTAGAACTTTGCTGCAACTATTGAGAAAGAGGCATTCTTGCACTGCTCTTGCTAAACTGTTTGAATTTCAGCCTGGTACTACTGGTCACCAATTTTGTCACCACCTAGACTGATCCTGCCTAAAAATAAAGCCAACACAGAGAAAAATGAGGACAAAAGATTGAGGTATACTGCTCATGGCATCATTTCAGCACTTAGATCCAAATATGCATAAAACTACCATAGGCTTATTCCTCTGAACTAATGACTGTTTTCCTTAAGTCAACCTGAATTTGCTTTTGTGTCATTTCACTGAAATGAGTCCTAACTAAAGTACTATTGTACAGAAACTATTTTCTTAAAAGTTGTCAATAATACTAACAATAACAGCTGGTATTTGTTGAGTCCTTACTATGTGTCTGATACCATTTTAAACTCTTTACATAGATAAAATCATTAAGACCTTATAATAACTCTGTAGTATTTACTATTTACATACAGACTAAGAAACTAAGGCAAAGAGAGATGAAGAAACTATTCCTAAGGTTTCATAAATATAAGTGTGATTCAAGCCCAGGCATTATGGTTCCACAATCTAATACCTAAACTATATTGCCTTTTGAGTCATCAATTCCAGAAACCTTTTCTCATCTCCCTTAACCTCTTTCAACACTGTCTACTTGTTCTTCACAGTCTCACAGAAAGCCTTTGCTTTCTACAACATGGTTTTCTTACAGTTCTTTCCAATTCTTCTAACAGGAACTTGTTTAGCTCTTCTTCTGCCAGGCCTCCTAAATCTAGAAGTTTCCTAAGGATTCTTTATTGTTCCCTTGAAGGTCTTAAAGCTTCTAATATCACTTCTGTGCAAATGATGCCATTAATTCAAGCTTTTATTTCTAACTGCCTGCTGTCTCCAAATCACCTAAATGGCTGCTCAGATTTCAAGTGGCATGAGTTGCAGCATGGATTCATGGGTTTCTAGGATTAAGTTATAATTCGCATGTTATTTATTTTAATCTTAGTTGGAAATTATCCCTGAAGCCAGAAATTATAAAACTCAACTCTCAGGTAATGCAAAGTCTACCAATACCAGTACTTTGAGGTGACTACATACTCAGCTAGCCATTCTATCTGGTCGGATGACAGATTCTGTTAGTAAATTTTGAGATATCAATTATCTAGCAGTTAAAATAAATTAGCACTTACTGGTATCTTACAATCATGAAGTTGTTATGTCATTTTACAAAAAAATAAATAAATAAAAGATCTGTAAAGTATTGATAATCATACTCTTCATCTGTAACTTAGAGATGATGAATGCTTGTTAAGATGTTTATTGTAGACAATTGTGTGTCTTCACTTCAGGTTGTAAACTGGCAGGGAGGTTGTGTTTAGTTTACCAGACTTGTACATGTGAACTCCTCTCTAGGGTTCTGGTTTTCAAACTTGATCATACATTGGAGTCACTTGTGGTGTCTTCCCAAGAAATTCTGATTCACTTGTGCCATGGGCACAACGGACCTAGGTATTTTGACCAGCTCTTCAAGAGATTCCAAGGTATAGACAAGGCTGAGAACCACTGTTTTTTTTTTTTTTACATTTTTAAAAACTGTTTTATTTATTTTTGAGAGAGAGAGAGATAGAGATAGCATGAGCAGGGGAGGGTCAGAGAGAGAGGGAGACACAGAATCTGAAGACTGGCTCCAGGCTCTGAGCTAGCTGTCAGCACAGAGCCCGACGTGGGGCTTGAACCCACAAACCACTAGATCATGACTTGAGCCGAAGTCGGAGGCTCAACTGACTGAGCCACCCAGGCGTCCCTGAGAACCACTGTTTTGAGTGTTCACTTTTTAGGTTGCTATGGATCAGCAGTTGAATTTTAACTTCTAACACAACCTTTTTTAGTGCTAAAATTTTATCCAAAATTCGATTTTAACTGGGCACCCTGTTTTTATTTGCCAGATTTGTTAACCCTGTCATTTCTCTGACTATGTTATGTGGCTTCATAGGAAATAAGAGGCTAAATTACATGCTTTATTCAGTGTTAAGACTTCTGTGGTGTCTTTCTTCTTTCAGTCCTGTTGGTAATAAACTCAGTCCTTCTAAAAAGTTTATTTTAGGGTGCCTGGGTGGCTCAGTTGGTTAAGCATCCAACTTTGGTTCAGGTTACAATCTCATGGTTCGTGGGTTCGAGCCCCGCGGCTGGTTCTGTGCTGACAGCTCAGAGCTTGGAGCCTGCCTTGGGTTCTGTGTCTCCCTCTCTCTCCGCTCCTTCCCCACTCATGGTGTGCATGTGTGTCTCAAAAATAAATAAACTTTAAAAAATAAAAATAAAAAAATAAAACATTTATTTCTAAAACAAAAGAAAAAGAGTACTGGCCTCTGCTTCTATGAGCTGCCCACATTCTTTTATGTGGTTTCCATATTGTTTCCTCTAGCTCTGGGAGACTGTTGCAAGTTCTAGGGCTTAAATCTCTTTGACATTCTCTTCTGTCTCCTCTTTCAGACTACAGCTGGAGAAGGTTTTCTTCAAAAGGATCATGTGATTAGTTTGGGCCCACCTGGATAATCTAGGGTAATCTCTCTATTGGAATTCATAACTCTAATTACATCTGCAAAGTCCACTTTGCTATGCAATGTAACATATTCAGAGGTCCCGGGGATTAGGATATGGACATCTTTTGGGGGCCATTGTGCCTACCGTGCTTGGCTTGGGTATAATTTTCATTTTTCTAGCACACTCCCACCTCACCTCTTTTTTGTAATGGAGCATACCCTCCAACTGTTTTCTGACAAAGGATGCCTGAAAAGATTTATTTAAAATTTTGCATCTTTGAAATATCTTTTTTCATCCTCATGTTATTAATTTCTAGGTTGGACATCATTTTCCTTCAGAATTTATCTTTTATGTTTCTGTCAAAAAGTCCAATGTCATTCTAATTTTTGAATCATCATAAGTGATCTATTTATTCCTCCCTGGAACCCATTAAAATCTCTCTGACACATGTGCTTTGAAAGTTCACAAGAACATAAAGGTGTTCTTGATATAGACAGTGATATAGATAACTTTTATCCATTGAGCTAAAAGCTTGTGTCCTATTGCCCTTCAATTCTGAGGTCTGTTGTCTTGCTTTTCCTCAATAATTCTTTTTCTTCTATTTACTGTATTCACTCTCAGATATTTGACCTTTCCTAGTTGCCCTGGGTACAACGTGCAGTACAAAGTTGAAATGAATTAGCAAGAAAGGACGTATTTGTCTTATTCCTGATTTTGGGTGAAAATATTCATTCTCTCACCATGAGGTATGATTTTAACTCTAGTTTTTTTTTTTTATAAATGTCTCATCAAGTTGAGGAGCTTCCCTTAGTCGAATGTTTTTGTCATGAAAAGGTGTTACATTTTATCAAGTGCTTTTTCTTCTACTGAGATGATCCTGTGGTCTTTTACCCTCTAGTCTATTCTAAGAGTACTACATCAATAAACCAACTTCAAATTCCTCAGATAAATCCCTCTTGGTCATGTTGTAAAATGTTTTTTCTATGTTGCATTTGGTTTGCTGAATGATTTTTTGTTTTTTTGTTGTGTATTTTCTTTCTTAAAAAATTTTTTTTTTAAATTTAAGAGAGACACAGAGAGAGAGACAGAGACAGAATGTGAGCAGGAGACAGTGTGAGGGAGACAGAATCTGAAAGAGGCTCCAGGCTCTGACCCGGCACAGAGCCTGATGCAGGGCTCAACCGCATGAATGGTGAGATCATGACCTGAGCGGAAGTAGGGTGCTTCATTAACCGACTGAGTCACCAGGCACCCCTGTTGTAGATTTTCTATTAATATTCATAACCTATATTGGTTTGCAGTTTTCTGTACTTTTTGATGTCTTTGGTTTTTGTTACTGTTTTCAGTGGATTCTCAGGTGGGAAATCATTACATACAACCCTAGTTTTGGACAAGAATCAACCTCAGCTGCTTCAGGCAAATGGAAATTTCTGCACCTAGCAGAGAAAACTATATAGTTTTTAGAAGTTCCCCTCCTTAGAGCTTCCTTTCCCTTCCTCAAACCAATTAATAACATTTGGCTTTTAATGTTCTGGACCTTATGTGTTGTCTTCTGATGATCAGTTCTTATTGTTCCGACCTACTGCTGGCAAGTCAACATCTAGTNGTCAAGAGTGAAGTCAAGAACACTTCGGTGATTACTCTCAATTGAACAAAGGTGGAACCGTAGGAACAAGAATAGGCCCAGCAGGTGCGCTCAGAACTCAGGCCTTCAGGGGGCGCCTGGGTGGCTCAGTCGGTTAATCGTCCGACCTCAGCTCAGGTCATGATCTCACGGGTTCGTGGGTTCGAGCCCCGTCTCCAGCTCTGTGCTGACAGCTAGCTCGGAGCCTGGAGCCTGTTTCAGATTCTGTGTCTCCCTCTCTCTCTAACCCTCCCCTGCTCACCTTGTGTCTTTCTCTCTCAGAAATAAGTAAAAGACATTAATAAAAGAACTCAGGCCTTCAGGAGCGACAGGGCGAGGCCAAGACTGAAGAAGACACGGGAAACTTCAACTGCTCTGGTAAGGGGATGGAGAAAGAGAGTAACTTGGCCCCTGGTCTCCCCGAGCGGGGCATTGCTGGCGCTGCTCAGGTCTGCGCGCGGCCAGGTCAGGGCGGGGCGCAGCCCACACTCGGCCTGCGGGGGCGGGACCCACGGAGGTGAGGGAGCTGGGCCATCCGCCGTGCGAGCGCCGGGGCGCCGAGACTGAAGCGAGCTCGAGCGCTTTCCGCGGGGTTTGGCTCCTGTCGCTTCCCGTCTCGCAGAACCGACTTCGCGGTCGCCAGAGCCGCACGGCGGCGAGTCCTCCGAGGCGGGCAGTGAGCGGCCGGGCGCGCCGGGAGGGGGCGCGGGGCAGGCGGCTCCCGGAAGCGGACGCAGGTAAGGGCCGGCGGCTCGGAGCCCAGCCAGGCGCACCTGCCNGCTGGGCTGGGCTGGGCTGGGCTGGCCTCCACCTCCCGCGCCGGGCCTCAGGTGATGCGGCCGCGGTGGTTTAACTTTCGCACTTGAGGCTCACCGTGGAGTCCTCAGGGCGCGGCCGTAGACGGGGTGGAATTACGCCTGGTCTGGAAACGTGAGCCAGGGCGGTGAGCCTCGGGGCCGGGGTAGTGGGGGCTGCAGGGGGGCGGAGCAGGGATCCGGCGGAGGGCAGGGAGTGGGTGGTGGGCTACTGGGTGGACTGTTGGCTGCCGTCCACGTCGGAGTTGAAGAACCGAGAGTCTTCGTGGGGAGAGTCGGCACACACACCCCCCCATTCCGTGGCCCGTTGCCTCTGCACAGAGCCACTTTCTTTTGTCTGGTCCATTTTGGTATTGGCCTTTCAGCTGCTTTTGTTGCAGCCTTGGATCCAGAGTGTACAGAATTTGCTAGGCAGAGGTTAGAAGGAAGCTTTGTGCAGCGGGGCAGAGGTGGGAAGAGGGTTGTTGGGGGGTGTTATTATTAGGGCCGTAATTAGTATGCGTTAACATGTATTTATCACCATGTCCTTTTCCAGATAGTACTCAATACTTGAGTAGCATCTGATGGTTTGGGGGCACCTATGACAACATTCATTAGCTAACTTCAAAGGAAGGTTGTGTGGACAGGTTACTATTAAATTGCCCCATTTTATAGGCCAGGCACCTGAGGCACCCACGCCCAAACATTATGTCCAAACTAAGCAGTCAGCCCTTAAGGAAGCTGTGATTAGAACTTGTCTGGCTGTGAGTTACCCTCGATCCAGTCAGTCACTCAGCCTCACACAAAATGTAGGGCCCAGAGCGCCCATCTGATACATTGTATTTTTGTTAAGTCGTTAATTACTAAAACCTCTCGATGAAATGGAACTGAGCCCTTTTCCAACTCTGGGAACAGCACCCATAAAAATCATTTTAGTACGCCAGAATCATTTTGTTACCAGAACCCAAGTTCAGGGTGCCTCAGTTGGTTAAGCGTCTGACTTTAGCTCAGGTCATGATCTCCCATCCTCTGTCCCCTCCCTTCCCCCCACCCTTCATCTCTCCCACTCTCTCTCTCAAAAATAAATGACCATTAAAAATTTTAAGAAAATTACTCAGATACTAAACTTTTGATAGGTATTACCAAATTGCCTTTCTTAAAGTCTGTATGAACAGACTTTAGTCAGTGAACATTTCACAGCACTCACCAACATACAAGAATATGGGCTTTCCAGGGTGCCTAGGTGGCTCAGTCGGTTGAGCATTGACTCTTTTTTTTTTTTAATTTATGTTTTTAATTTAGATCCAAGGTAGTTAGCACATGATGCAACAATGATTTCAGGAGCAGATTCCTTAATGCCCCTCACCCATTTAGCCCCCTCACAACCCCTCCAGCAACCCTCTGTTCACCGTAAGTCTTAAGAGTCTCTTGTTTTGTCTTCCTCCCTGTTTTTGTTATTTTTGCTTCACTTCCCCTGTGTTTATCTGTTTTGTACCTTAAAGTCCTCATATGAGTGAAGTCTTATGATTTTGTCTTTCTCTAACTAATTTCGCTTACCATAATACTCTCTAGTTCCATCCACATAGTTGGAAATGGCAAGTTTCATTCTTTTTGATTGCTGATATACTCCATTGTATATATATACCACATCTCTTTACCCATTTATCTCCCGATGGACATTTGGGCTCTTTCCATACTTTGGCTATTGTGGATAGTGCTGCTATAAGCATTGGGGTGCATGTGCCCCTTTGAAACAGCATACCTGAGGGCAGTTGTGTTAACTTTTTTGTTTTCTTTCTGTCATGTACTCGTTGCTTTACAAAATCACTAAGGAGAATTTTTTTTCATTAAACTTTGGGTATAGTAACATATCAAAATAGTAAGGTAATTGGTTTTCAAATTAAAGAAGATGTCTGTATTACCATTTAAAGTGAACTGCAGGGGCGCCTGGGTGGCTCAGTCGGTTAAGCATCCAACTTCAGCTCAGGTCCTGATGTTGCAGTGTGTGAATTTGAGCCCCACATCCGGCTCAGTGCTGACAGCTCAGAGCCTGGAGCCTGCTTCGGATTCTGTGTGTGTGTCTCTCTCTCAGCTCTACCCCACTCGCACTCTGTCTCTCTCCCTCTCAAAATAAATAAACATTACAAAAAATAAAAACAACAAGTTCAGCCTCCTGTTGCTGGAAAGGCTTAAGAGATGAGTTTTGAGTGGAAAGGATTATCAGCTTTATTCATGAGGCTGGCCACCTGGGGAGAAGGCGACTTTGGGATTTCTGCCTCACCCTGATATTTGTAAAATATCTTGATCGGTTAGGGGGCACAGTAGTCTGACGTTTCTTGACTCTGTGCAGACTCCATGATGCCAGGTACAGAGTTAGCTTTGTACTCGGAGGTTGTGCAAAGAAGTTCCTTGGTGCCGGGGGTTCATTGTGCAAGAAGTTCTGATTCCTTGACACCCAGAGGTGGTTGTATAGGAGTGTTCTGTTCTTTCTGCAGAGGAGGGCAAGGTCTATAGATACACAAAAGGAGGTCAGTAAAGTCATTTGTGTGACCTTAAAAAGAAAAAACATTTTGCTAAAATATGGCTGGTCTAATTGGAAAGCTGAGGGGCTTTCAAGCTGACTTCCTGGCCTCCCTGGCCTGGGAAAGTTTCGGTCACGTATCCCCAAGGCCAGTGGTCTGCAAATCGTGTAGAAAGCAAGTTAGTTCTGTTACAGATCAAGGGCCCTAAGTCAAGGAGTGTGTTAACTTGAAGCCAAGTTAACCCAGAAGACCAGCTAGAGTGCTGTTACAACTTCAGTTGTTGCATAGGATACGGAGAGTAGTACTAAGGCCTAAATTTCTTGGTCTTTGATCTGTCAAATGTTGAATCTCCTGTATAAACACCGTGCCACTGGGAGCCCTAAACATTTATTTAACGAATAAGTGGAATGGAAGAAGTATGCTCCCAGGTATCCTAGAAAAGTGTGCAGAAAGTTTTCCCAAACAGAAGAATGAATTAAGCATTTAGGCGAATAGCCATTTTAATAATTTTAATGAAATTTAACTTGTAATCATGTTGTACTTTTTTTTAACTCTCAGAACCCTCAACAGTTCACAAGTTTTCCTAGGGCTTGCTCTTATGTGAATTTGCCAATAGATCTTTTACTGTCCATTTTTCTTCTTGTTTTTCATTTATGTATTTGGTTCTTCAAAGTGAAGGTATTTTTTCTTCGAAAATCAAGTATCTGAAAAACAAGCCTTCTTTCTTGGTAAAATAGACTCAAGTAGGACTTTTCTGAGTGTATTTTAGGGTAGACACTAGCCTCTCTAATAAGTAGTTGTCAAACACCAAGCAAGAAGCAAGAATTCTTTCAGACAAGTATGCAATGAAACTTTAATCATTTTGATAGATGTCTGAAATATTTTATGACACACCTGTTTCATATAATGCTTTTTTATGAAGCAACATAAAACTAAACATTTCATTAGAATTTTGCTAACTACAATATGCCTAGACTTAATTATCAACTCAAAATGAACACAAATTTTTTCCTTCTACTGCCTTCATTCACTCACCCAAAAAAAAAAAAGAATGATTAGTCATTAGTGATATTTGGAGAGTTAATGAAGTAAATATTTTTAACTGCATAGAAGAAAGATGCTCTGGCACTTCAAAGTGTGACTATAGAGTCCTGAAACCCTGTTCTTCCCCAAACATTCTGTTACTTATTTTTGAATAGAGAGTGGTCATTCCAAGTAGTCACTTTAGGAAGCTAAATGCTTCCAAAAGTACTATGTGGTATTCACAGTTATTCTGAATCTTTTGTAATGTCTAGTCAGCTTATAAGTACAAAAACATATTTCAGGATTGCTTTTATAAGTACTTGTTTTTGTTGGTATTTTTTAATAAAAAAATACGTAACTGCGTTTGAACACCTTTTTCATTTGCTAAATTTGATAAAAGGTTTCTGCGTAATTGTGAAACTCTTTTCTACCTTCCAAATTTTACCACTCTTAAGTATATATACAAGATTATTTGGAAGGCTGTGAAAGCAATTTCAAAGCAGTGGTTTCAAAATAGTTTCAAATAATGGCAACATCGTTTGAATAACTTTGCATCCTTCCCAGAGTGAGTACTCTGGAGGGGACAATGCTTATTTGAAGGCTAAAGTTCTATGTCTATATTTGCATAGACATAGATATATTTATTTTTATATGTACATTTGTATGTTAAATATTTTGAAACTCATAATTTGAATTTATAGTAGTGAACAATAAAATGGGGACATAAAAATGGCCACCTTAAAATATCTTGTTTTGGTCCTAGTATACTATAAAGTGGCTAAAAAAAGAATCATGGTGATGAAAACTAAGTATTCTTGTTTCTGTAAACATCATCCACTTAATTAACAAGGTGTTTTTTTGCTTTCTTAGATTTTGAAAACATTGGAGGAAATGACTTGAATGGCAAATCTCTTAGAAAAGCTAACTAAGGAAATTAGATCTTTTCCATTTTTTTATATTGACAAATTTCTCTGTAGCAAGCAGAAATATTAGAGATGGTTATATTAGTAATAGAACCAACCTCGTTCTATAATCTCTTTACTTGATTATTTCACTGGTTTGATGGCTGGAAAATTTTGGAAACAATCAGTAGATCATTAGCACACATATTTAAAGGAGTTTCAAAACATCCTTCATAAAATTGCTGAGATAAGCATGAGAGTTATTCTTAATTAGAATTGCCTGACCTAGTATAAAAGCCTGTTGAAAAAATTTATCCAAGGGACCAGAATTGAAGTATGGGCACCAATATAGATAGCTTTTAATGAATAGTTCAGGCGGGTTAGCTAATGATGTAATGAGTAAATTGAGGACTCTTAATTATTTAATAGAGCTAGAAATTAAAACTGAGGTGTATTGTTCTGACCATATTCTGTTTGAAGTTTTGATTTTGAGGTAGAAACTATTCTTTCTCAACTTGTCTTCTGGAGAATATATAAACTGTCTGATAAATATTTATATGGCTGCACCTGGCTGATTTAAAACCAGCTAAGGCTTTATGGCCCTAAATAAAGCTTACTCTGTTTTAGTCAGGCATTATTCTTTTTGCTCACCAAACAACCATATCCTTTCTCAACTTAGTGTTTTGATTTCTATTATTTTCCTTGCTCAAGATACCTGTTTCTCTGCACTCTACTTAACTAATGCTATCTAAATCCTTTCTCTTCTTAAGACCCAGCTGTAATACCACTGTTTTCCACAAAGATTTCCCTGATTCTCTAGTTCTCGTTTTCAGTTTACCAGGTAATTGGAGTTGTTGATTACTGTCTATGTTTTTTATTGTTTCGTTTACTTTGTCCTTGAACTTACTCTCCACCCAATTTTTTTCCTTGAAGGCACAAGTCATATCTTAAATATATATATATATATACATATTTAAATATATATATATTTCTGTATCCTGTATAGCACCTAGAACTCTGGATAATAGTAGGACATATCAGCTTATAAGGTTAAATCTGTAAAATGAATTTATTAATCAGATATTGAGGTAAAATTTCTTCATGCTTCATAATTATATCAGTCCTTGTTCTAGTAGAATACAGATTCTAGCAGGCTCATATGGGGTAATGGAGAAGAGTTTAACTTAAAAATTGTGCCTGGGTTAAAATAAATCAACAGTGGATAGTGAAGTATCCCAGGCCTATCTGTAATGGGAGCCATTATCATCACTAGGCCGGAGGGTAAGAGAAGAGAAACAGTACTGAAACCCAAATACAGTAGCTATGTGGGAAAGGCTATCTGACTGCAGCGCTGGCCTTTGTGTGATCAGGCAGAGAAGCAGCTGCGGGAATAATTACCCCAGCTTCACTTTCTTCCAGTCGTCTGATGTCCTGTTTCTTTCTAGTTTAATTCGGTTACTAAACAGGCAAGAACACTTTATTTATGAATGATGCATTTCATTTGAACCACTATGCCTTTTGCCCCCTTGTAACGTTAGTTGGTATGGTATTGTTATACATGCCGTCTCAATGATTTGTTTTGTCATATTTTATGTCTTGCTTATAGAGTACATAGAACTATCTGCATGGTCATTGGCAAATCTCCCTTCACCATTCCAACCCTTTGATTTGACTGAATCAATCGAGGGTGCCCATTCTTGTCTCTGTGCCATTTTCAGAGATCATTGATACTCAGTTTTGGTGTATGGGGTTCTCAGTGCAGTCATTCTGATTCAGGCAGGCTTAGGATAAGGCTTGAGCATCTCTTCTTTTAAAAAGCATTCAGATATTTCAGATACATAATTTGTGAGAACCACTAGCAAAGGTAATCACTTTGACCCAAAAGTTATGGTTGTCACCCCCTTTCTCTTTATTGTACATATAGCGTGGTAATTAAGGCTCAAATGCAAATTTGGTTTTGCTTTATGTAGTCTTGAAAGCAAAATAAATGTTTTAGATTTTTCACATTGAGAAATGCTTATGTATAGGATGCAAGACTTGTGGCTTCCATGTTAACAAATTTAAAGTTTAGAAAAATCATAAAACATTTCAAATAAACCATATAGAAAATAATATAATGAACACTCATGTTCTCACCACTTAGTCCTATAAAAAATAACATATTACTATTTTTGATGATTTTTTTAAAAGCCCCCTTAGATTGCTTCTTAGAAGTTACCATTATCTCAAACTTGGTGTCTTTTATTCCCTTTAGTGTATTTCTTTATTTAAACATTTTTGAAATATTAATTTTTGAGAGAGCAAGAGAGTGAGCGAGCATAAGTGGGGAACGGGCAGAAAGAGAGGGAGACAGAATCCAAAGCAGGCTCCAGGCTCTGAGCTGTCAGCACAGAGCCCTCTGTGGGGCTCAAACTCACAAGCTATGAGATCATGACCTGATGCTCAACCCACTGAGCCACCTAGACCCTCACCCTTGAGTATTTTTAAACTCATGTTACAGAAATATGTATCAGTAAACAAAACATAACATTGTTGGACATTCCTTAAATTATTTTGTAATTGTTACTATACTGTGTGTGTCGTTCTTTAATGAGTATATTTCTGCACCTTTTTTCCTTGTGTTTCATAATTTAGAATTTTTTCTAGATATATGTAGCTTTAGTGTACTTTTATTATACAGTATTAAATTATATCAATGAATAAAAATTTATTTTTCACATCTGTTGTTGACAGTTTGACATGTTTCCAGTGTTTTGCTACTCTTGCAAAGTGTTGCTAAAATGAACATTCCTATATGATCTATTAAAAAATCTAATTTTTTTTAATGTTTTATTTCTGAGAGAGAGACAGTGTGAGCACGGGAGGGTCAGAGAGAGAGGGAGACACAGAATCCAAAGCAGGCTCTAGGCTCTGAGCTAGCTATCAACACAGAGCCCAACACGGGGCTTGAACCCACGAACTGTGAGATCATGCCCTGAACTGAAGTCAGTCGCTTAACCGCCTGAGCCACCCAGGTGTCCCATATTAAAAAAATTTTTTAAGCTTATTTATTTTTGAGAGAGAGAAAGAGAGAGAGAGACAGAGCATGAGTGGGGTAGGGGCAGAGAGAGAGGGAGACACAGAATCTGAGGCAGGTTCCAGGCTCTGACCTCTCTGCACAGTGCATGAGGTGCCCAGCTCAAACCCACAAACTACAAGTTCATGACCTGAGCTGAAGTCAGGTGCTTAACCCACTGAGCTGCCCAGGCGCCCTGATATGATATATTTTTTAAGTTTTTATGTGTGTGTACAGAAAAACCTAGATGTATAACTGTGAATCAAAAGATGCACGCTCTCTCTTACCAGATTTTGCCAAATTGCATCTTCAAGTTCCTATGAAGATGTACTGTAAAATGAAAAGTCAACATAAAAGAAAACAAAAAAACCCCTATAAAACACAAAAACCAGAGAAGTGACCGTAAGAAGCAGATTGTCCTCTGCTGAGAACTTCTCTACATCAACACCTTCATTCCCTGTGCCGCTCTTGCCTCTTGATACCGACTGCCTGATGAATACAAACTAAGAGGCTTCTTTCTGCTCCTTCATTCATTTCCCTCAAGTATGCAGGTCTTCCACCAACTAGCAAACTGGGAAGACATCCCTCTGAACTTCTGAGATACTGCTCAGCAAGGCAGGAACTCCTGGCTATTCCTGTGATCCATGCATATTGCAGCAAGTGCATAGGCAGAATGTAGCGGGTTCTTGGTGGGTGCCACAGAGCATTTGTAACCTGCAGCAGGAAGAGCCCTGTTGATGGCATGTGGCAGCAATTGTACTTGGACTTGTTTTCATGCTTCCTGTCAGTTCTCTCCCAGGGAAAGGGATAGGCC
>NW_027527813.1:519375-550027 GCF_008692635.1 Crocuta crocuta
GAAGAACAGAATAGAGAACAGACAAATAGGCATTTGAAACCCTGCTAGAGACAGGGAAGCCATATGGAGTGCTTTGTGTATCAGTAGTCTCTGCCACCATAGATCCAAGCAGGTGGCCAGAAGACTGACCATGGTAATTTTTTCACCTTGCCTGTATAACCCCAAGTCCAGGCAGATCTCCTTGTGATTGAAGAGTATATGGATAAAAAGAAAGAAAGCAACCTCAAATGACACCCCCTGAAATACTGTGGAAAAAAGGAAGGTTTATTATTAAAGGAAATTGTGATGTAATGGTAATTTCGAGGTCTTGATAGGTAGTAGCATGATTTTTTCCATATTTTAATATTTTATGCCCATATGCTGTATACCCATAGCCCTCGATTTGCGCCTCAAGGAGTCTACAAATATTTATATTTAGCCCTTTATTTTGTCAAGTTGAAAATTTGGAAATCCTTATAAGATTTTGTATTAGGGGAGAAGGGCAACTGCTTGTATTTTCAAAATAATGAACTCACAAGAAATTTCACAAGTTGAATCAATTTCATTAGGCTATCTTATTAATCACCATTAAAAAATTTGCTGTGTGAAATTTTGGATGTTGGAATTAATCATGAGTAACTGTTGAGAATGTAGGATAAGTTAGTGCATCACATGTGCAGAAACATTAAAAGAAGGCAAGCGGAACCATATACTCAGTAGCCTCTGAGGGCCTCACTGAAGGGGAAGACAAGAAACAACCAGTACAGCATGGCTGAATCAGGATTATTATAAATCACATCTTCTTAGTACACCATATAAGAGTATCACTGAATTTCAGAGAGATCCATGCCGAAGGGCTATCTATGCAGAACACTTGTCTGCAGAAACATTTGCTACCGGAGAGTGGGAAACTGGAGAATGATAACCCATTACCTATGTCCTGATGTGGATTCCATAATTCTAAAGAAAGGCAGGGGGAGTACACAAAGGCAGGGCAAATGTTAAAAGTAAAAAAGTACCAGTACCCATTTGGTAAGCTAGGAGTGTGCGTAGTTTGCGTGGACTCTGTTAACTCGTTGCAGCCTGTTTTATTTTTAGAAGAGTTAAAGGGGATTACTTCGGATGTCAACCAAAAGCTGCTGAACACTGAAAGTAGATCTGTAAGCTTGGAAGTTGTTACTTGTTCCATGTCTTACCAGCTGCTTTTCTTTCTTTTTTTTTTTTTTTATTAAATTTTTAATGTTTTTTATTTATTTCTGAGAGACAGAGAGAGACAGTGTGAGCAGGGGAGGTTCAGAGAGAGAGGAGGAGACACAGAATCCGAAGACAGGCTCCAGGCTCTGAGCTAGCTGTCAACACAGAGCCTGACGCGNTCCTCCCACCCCCTCCAGCTGCTTTTCGGACTGTAGTTCTACTTAGGTGCTGGCAAAAGGAGCAGGGGTGGGCAGCCAGTGATGTTTTTGCCTCCTTTGTTCTAGTAAATGGTATAATAAAGAGCACTTTCCCCCAACTTTGAACTGTCTTTAAGGACTTCAGTCCACTTCACTCCTCATATCCTTACAAGTCTTAAGACTCCAGAAAATAAGAACCTTTTCTTGACATAGTAGTGAGAATAGTTGAAGAAGTTACTTAACTTCTCAGGGTTGCCTGGGTGGCTCAGTCAGTTGAGCATCCAACTTCAGTTCAGGTCATGATCTCACACTTCTTGAATTCAAGCCCCACACTGGGCTCTTTGCTGACAGCTCAGAGCCTGGAACCTGCTTCAGATTCTGTGTCTCCTTCTCTCTCTGCCCCTCCCATACTCATGCTCTGTCTTTCTCAGTATCTCAATAATAAATAAATGTTAACGAAAAAAATTTTTTTAAAAAGTTACTTAACTTCTGTAGGCCTCAGTTTCTTTATCCACAAAATGATCGTAACAATCCTTGCCTCATAGGAATGTTCTGATGATTAAAGGTGCTCATGCCACTTTATAAGTACTGTACTCAAAGTAGTATCTGTTATTTAAACTAATACCAACCTTTGACTTCATGTTTTATATGTAGAGATTTTAGTTTAAAAATAACACAGTGTATCTCTTTATGGCCCTTTGATAAACAGAACGATGGGGCACCTGGGTGGCTTGGTTGGTTGGGGATCCGAATTTGACTCAGGTCATGATCTCATGGTTGTGAGTTTGAGCCCCGCAGTGGGCTCTGCATCAGTGTTGTGGAGCCTGCTCTCTCCTTCTCTCTCTGTCTCTTCACCACTTCCTCTCTGTCTCTCTCTCAAAATAAATAAACTTAAAAAAAAAAAAAAAACCTTAAGAGAAAGAGTAAGGTTTTCTGATGAATTCCTTCATAGATGTTTGTAAATAATTTGAATAGGTCCAGTAATCTATAGTCATCAAACTACATGTGATGTTCTGATGCCAGTAAATTGTGCCTTGATTTTAAGCAGAGTGAGGAAGTAATTTTTTTGGTCTTACCTCTGCTTACTTGCTTATTCATTCAACTGATTGGTGCCCAACAGATCTTTGGTGGAAAATAATAGCTGAAAGATGATCCCCACCTCTACCTACATCAGAAAGGGGTATTTATGCTGACTTGAAGGACATGGAGGTACTCTCTAGAGGCTGGAGGTAAGGTTTCCAGGGATCCAGCAGTAGGAGGTGGAGGAGGGAGACAGTGGAGTGGAGGATATGGAAACAGGCCCGACTGCCGGACTGGAGATCAGTGTCGGGCAGAGCGTGGGCAGCAGCCTGGTCAGCAGAGCACTAGGAAGGCCCCGAAAGAAGCCGCAGAATAATGATTTGTTTTGCATTCACATCTTCAGTATGTAGAATAAAATGTTTCAGGTTTTCATAAAGTAAAGTTTTGGTGACTAGAACTATCATTTCTGGCCTAGAATTTTTGAAGTCACCTCTTTGCTTATTGTTGAGAGAGTACATGGAATGAAATATCTTCCTTTCCCCACATTTCTTTCTTGATCTATTAGAGAGATTCTGTTCCACTCTACTGTTTGGAAAGAACTGGCAAGGAAGCTTTTGTCTTCAATCCACCTTAATCCTCTTCCCTCCCCTTTGCCCCTGCTTCCAGAACTGTGAAGTTTTCCAAACATACTCTAAGAATAATGACTAGAACTCTGAGGAACTTACCAAGTAACAGGAAAATAAGTTTTCTTGCAGTAGTTAACAGAAAGGGAGACTTTCGGTTATGATAACCTGAAAACCTCTGCTACAAATATCTTGAACTTGTCTAGAAACGTTTGATTATGTATCCTGTACATTTAGGGAGGACACTGCATCTGCATATCCTTCCCCATATCAGTTGATAGCAATTCCATCTTTAAAGTCACTCATTCTAAAAAATTGGGAGCTTCTTTTATTCTCTTAGACTCCATTTTCAGTCTGTTTGGAGACCCTGTTGCATCTCTTTACAATATATATCCAGAGTTGGCCATTATTTACTAACACCACTGCTAGCACCCTGATCTGAGTCCTGTCTTTTAGCTAGATTACTACCACAGTATTTTCCCATTCAGATAGAGTTTATCTGGTAGAGGAGGTAATTGATAGTTTTAGTAGGGGTATTTCTGCTTTATACTCAAAATTTTTATTTAAAAATGAGCCATGGGGCACCTGGGTGGTTCAGCCTGTTGGTTATCAAAATAAGTTAGGTGCTTTTCAAGAAAAAGGTTTTCTGGGTATGAATACCCAAGTGTATGCAGAACCATTGACATAGTTCAGGTTGTTGAAGTTGACTTTATCATGTTTGAATCCTGAAGTGTATAATGTAAACAGTTATTGAAGAAGATTGAGCTCTCTCTGTAATGTATGACTTAGTTTTAGAATGAATAATTTGCTGACTTTAATTGCCATTTTAAACACCCTAGCCACCAAGTCTAGATTTGCAAAACTGCCATTTTAGAAATTACCCGACTTGTCCTTTTGTTTTTATAAAGCATCTGATACCCTTGAGAAACTTGGTACACTAAAGGAAGAGGATTCTTGAATTGTAAGCCAGCTTTTATTTAATTATATGTGTTCTAGAGATATCTGTTGAACCACAGAAGGCATGTAAATTCCAATGGAATCTAGTCATATCTGTAAGACTCCTAATTTTTAATTTCTGCTTAACTAAAGATTACTTTTTGGGTCCTGTTGTGTTCTTAGTAGGTCATAAACAATTGTAGTGACTGTTACCTTGAAAATTCATATGTATTTACAACTTTTCAATGAAAATTAATTGTAGTCTTTTCTTTGGCCTGCTTGGATTTGGTACATTTTATTCTTCTGTGTTTACAACACATCAAGATTTACTATCAGCAAGGGGACATGGCATGGCTTCAGTTTACAAAATAATATCAGTGCCAGTTGTTCTTACTAGAGTTATTACATATAATGTTGTATCTATGTCAACAATCATGGTTCCAAAGCCCACTTTGGAACATTGGTGGATTAGTTCTGGGATAACTGTGCCCTATAAAAAATGATATTTCTCTTTCATTCTGTTATTTTTAATAGTATAAAATAGTATATGAGAAATAGTATATGAGAAATAGTATGTTCTCATTTCATGAAATATATATATGAAGATATACTACATATATATATCAAATGATATACATATCAGAAGATATAAAATGTTCTCATTTCATGGAGACATAATTCCAGTATAAAAGTTTAAGATGATGAGGTATGCCTTAGTCTACTGGCTAAAACTATACCATGATGCTCTTAAGCAAAAAAGTCATATACACATTTGTAATTTAAGCCCCCATAGGCTATGGTGAGTATATTTCTCAGTGAGTAATGGAATATTCCAGTTTTGCAAGTCATTTTCTCTCTGATTTTAGTAGTAATTCTCTAAAAAATCAATATCCTATCTCATCAGCATCAAATATGCTCCTATGGGCATTTTTATTTATTTATATATATATATATTNGTCAAATTAGTTTCCACATAACACTCAGTGCTCATCCCCACAAGTGTTTATCTTTTAATATTTATTTTTGAGAGCGAGATAGAGACACCATGAGCAGGGGAGGGTCAGAGAGAGAGGGAGACACAGAATCCGAAGCAGGCTTCAGGCTCCGAGCTAGATGTCAGCACAGAGCCCCATGCGGGGCTCGAACCCACGAACTGTGAGATCATAACCTGAGCTGAAATTGGACGCTTAACCAACTGAGCCTCCCAGGCACCCCCTTATGGGCATATTTATTTGTAGACCTGCTTCTGAGCCAATTTTCAGCAGACATAGAAAGTATAGATGCTTCATAATTTAGGTAAACTGATAGCAACATGATACTGAGTTAACGTGGTATTGAGAATAGAGATCGATATCTAGTGTAGTTTGATTAGATTTTTCTTAAAAAAAGTTAGAAATGTTATTTGCTCTGAGATAGTCTGAATTGGTTAAAATAGGTTAGTGTTTTATTTTCCAATTTGGTATGTATTACTCATTTCAAATTTTATCAATTTCACCTCCTTTGGTTCTAATTTTTAAGAAATTCATAGATAATTGATAAGGGACCTCTAAATTATTCATCCATTTCACTCTTAGGTATTTCTTCCTTAATCACTAACATTACTTTTAGTTTGGGACTGTGTCTATCCTCAGCCTGTCCCACCATTTTATTTTAGAAGCACATAATTTCTCTGGTTAACAGGTATGGAGAAATTTTGCCTCAGAAATGCTTCAAATGCCACCCATACTTGATTTAGATGCTATTTGGCAATTAGAGTTGATTCATGAATGGGTTAAGATTTGGCAGCTATTAGGATAAGATGGATGTATTTTGCATCTGAAAGGACATGTATTTGGGGGCCAGAGGAAGATATGTTAAGGACTGAACTCTGTCCCCCATCCACCCTTACCAGTTCCATGTGTTGAAGTCCTAACCCCTAATGGTATTTGGAAATATGGCCTTTAAACATGTCATTAAGCTTAAATGAGGTCATAAGGGTAAGTCTCTAATCCAGTAAGACTGTTACCCTTATAAGAATGGAAAGAGACACCAGAAAAGCCCATGCACAGAGGAAAGGTCATGTGAGGATCAAGTAGCTATCTGGAAGCTAGAAAGAGAGACCCAAATTTTTGGCACTCTGATACTGGATTTCTGGTCTCCAGAACTGTGAGAAAATAAACTTTTATTTCTTAAGCCACCTAGTCTGTGGTCTTCTGTTATGGTGTCCCAACTAAACTAAAACAGGTAACATGCTGGCAAGGTAGAGCTTTTTCCTATATTTAGAAAACCAATGTTGATATTAAATTTCATTGGAGAAGCTATTTTGAATTGCATAACTACCAAGATGAAAGTAAATGAACCCTATTTTGTTAATGAGTACTAATAACTTTGAGTAAATAGTGCTATTATTACATATCAAAATAATTACATACTTTTTTTTTAAGAGAACAAACACGAGCAGGAGAGAGTGGTAGAGAGGGTGGGGGAGGGTTGAGACAGAGAGAGAGAGAGAGAGAGAGAGAGAAAGGGAGAGTCTGGCTCAAGAAGGCTCTATGCTCTGCTATGTTCTACAACCTTGGGACCTGAGCTGAAATCAAGTCAGATGCTCAACTGACTGAGCCACCTAGATGCCCCCTGATGTGTTATTTTTAACTAAAGGCTATTGTTTATATTAGGGTTCACTCTTGTCATTGTATATAGTTCTGTAGGTTTTAGGCAAAAATGATATCATGTATCCTCCATTCTAGTATTTTACACCCGAAAATCCTCCTGTGTTCCACCTACTTTATTCCTCCCTCTCTCTGCCCAAGTATTAGATGATTATATAAAAAGATGATGAAATTGCTGGAAATCATTAATTTAAAATTGTCTTTCTTTACTGTTCTGATAGAAAAGTTAGAATACTTTTCTAATGAAATACAAAAATGCTTTTGTTGGTGGTGTTGTCTGACTGATGTGTTAAACTTGAAAGTAGTCAATAGGAAGAATACTGCATCCATAACTAGTGTCCCTACTTGAGAGGTCTTTACGTGAGTTTTTTTCTATCTTGACCCCTTCCCAGTTGTTCAGGATTTGGATTACAAAAGGCTTCTTTAGCATTTAAACAATTATTTGGGGATGAAAGAGACTAAGAATGTTTATCTACTTTCCCATAAAGTGATTTTTGACACATCAGCATTCAAATGAGAGAGCCCCACTATGAGCACATTGCTATATATTCCCCAGTCTTCTCCATTTTTACCTTGGAGATGGGTAAGTAACCCCTTTCTAGACAGAGGTAGGAAAATACATCTCTGACTCCTTGTCCCACTGAAATTCCTTGACTTCACCTGTCATAAAAACTGACCTTGTACCCGGGACTAGATGATGAAAGTTGCCACTGTAGATGTGGCACCATATTGAGCATTCTTTATCCACTGTTCTCAAGCAGAGAGACAAGCTGTCATGGTAGGGAAAACAGGAGCAAGGACTGACTTTGATGTCACTGCAAATTTTTTAAGTAGTTCCTATATTGAAATATGATACATATAGAAAAGTAAGTGGATCACAAGTGTCCAGCTTGATTAATTTTCACAAAGTGAGTACAGTCATATAATGAATCGCCACATTTGGAAACAAATACTGCATTAGAATTACTATATTACTATTCCTGCATTACCTTAGTTTTTAATTTCACATTGTGCCCCAGTAGATTTCTTTGAGCAGCACAGTGTCTTCTTTGAATGAGGAATACTGTGGGAAAATATTTTCCATGATTTTATTCTTACTATGTAACTGGTGAGAAATGTACTTTTGAGATGGGTGAGGTGTCTTTCTGTTCATTAGTAATATTGGCAGTAATGAATATAAATCCAAAAGTTGAATTTAAACATTTAAACTGCATATATATACCAATATATGAAAAATTTAAATATAGTACCAAGTAGATGAAAATAGTCCAGTTGAGATGAAAATCAATGGAATGAGCAGTGTGGTAATGGAACAAAGAAATGGACATGTGCGTGCATGACAGAAGTATTGTTTATACGTGTTTTCTCCACAATTATCAATGAACAAACCTGCTAACCAGGGTGAGTTATATTAAAGTTCTAAGAAGGTGGAAATATCTTCAGCCCCAAAGAAAAGTAATGCCATGTGTTATAACAGGAATTGAGTTTCCTTTTCTCTTATTAACTCATTTCAGTCCTCAGACCTTTCATTTACTCTCTTTTATTGTGTTTGCTAGCAGTTCTACAAAGTTGAATAAAATGGTGAACATGAATATCATTGTCTTCTTTTCCTGATTTTCAGGGAATGCTTTTAAGGTTTCATGGTCAAGTGTTATAACTGCTAAAGATTTCAGTAAACACTTCATTTTGCCAAGTTAAGGAAATTTTCTGTTTCTATGATGCAAAGGATTTTCATTTTTTAATTATGACTAAGTGTTGAATTTCACCAGAAGTTTTTATTTTGCACCTTTTAAGGCAGTCATGTGTTTTTTTAATCCTTTAGTTTGTTGAATATATTGGATAAATTTTTCCCCCATTTTGAACCTTCCCTGAATTTCTGAAAATACTCCTGTATGATCAAAATGATTTATTCTTTTAATTGACAGATTCATCTGGCTAATATTTTATTTAGGATTTTAGCATTTATGTTCATTGGTATAAATTTTTAGCATTTATGTTCATTGGTATATAATTTTCTATAATCTTGTCTGGTTTATGTATCCTTGTCTACTCAGTATGTGAATATTTTTGAAGCTAGTCTTCATTCTATATAAGTTACATAGTCATAAAGTTATATAAGTTACAAAGAGTACTCATTTCTTAACATTTTGATAAAATTTTCCAACAAGATCATTTTTGTCTGGACCTCCCTCCCTTTTTTTAATGGGTTTTGGAGGAGATATTTTGAGTTGTAGTTCAATTTTTAAAGCTGTTAAGGTTTATTCATGTTTTCTAATTGTAGATTAACTTTAAAAATTGATAAATATGTCCATTTAATGTCCAATTTAAATTCATGAATAACAAAGAAGGTGAGCAAACCTTAGAGACTCAGGAGTGTGGAATTAGTCTTGTGCCAAATGCTGATATATTACCATAAAAAGTGGTAAATAGCAAAAGGTAGACAAAGGAATGAAACTTCTTTATGGAGGTTATAATTCAATTGTTAGCTTTGGAGAAAATTTCACCTTAATTCATTACAAATATGTTCTCCATAGGGACGCATAAATCCTTCTTAAGTATTTTGAAGGATATAGGTGAGAAATAAGACTTTCATAGGCAACATTTTGGGGACCGCTGGTTTGCATAAAGTAGCGATTCTCAGAACATGATCCACAGTCCCTTTTGTCTCTAAGACTTTCAGAAAATCAGGTCAAACCATTTTCTTGGTAGTATTAAGATATCATTTGACTTTTTATTTTAAGTTCTTTTAAAGTTGCAAGTAGAGGAGAGGGGTGGGTAGAGACAAAATTTTAAGTAGATTCCATGCTGCTTAGCACAGAGCCCAATGAAAGGCTGGATCCCATGACCCTAGCCAAAACCAAGGTGCTCAACTGACTGAGCCACATAGGTGCCCCTCCTTTGCTGTTTTTTTTTTTTAATGTGTTAACATGTTCATTAATCATGCAAAAGCAGTAGTGAGTAAAACTACTGTTCTCTGAGTAGAATCAAGGCATTGGCGACAAATTGGACTAGTTCTCATTTTCTTCTTCACTGCCCTCACATGTAGTTAAAAAACTGTTGATTGAAGCACTACATATTAGTGATTTTATTAATTTTTCCTCTGAAATACATACTTTTTTAAATCTGCATGAATAAAAAAAATAAAGAATGCAAAAGCACTTAGTACACTGAAAGCTGATGGTAGTAGTCTTGAGGAAAAGCCTTTTCAGATGTTTTAGTTGAGAGCTGCACCGTATGCAGCTTGTACACCCTTGTACACCATTTTTACTTGAATGATTGACAGAATATAGTTGTTCACACTTGGGTATCTGGTAGCATTTGTTGGAAGTGATAGAATTTTAACTTTAAACAAAAATTAGTGCTTTGGAAAACTTGTATCCAACACTATGGGCTTGACTACTGTCCAGTAATTAAATAGCTTTTTTGCTGAGGTTGATGGTGATAGTAACACACCTGGCCTTTTTGATATTCTATAATTAAATGTACTGATGTTTGGGAGATATACAGAACTCAGGAAGACATTATTTTCCAAATCCCCAGTGCACTGAGGAAATACCAGAAGTTGGGCCAAAAGTATTGGGATCGATAATGAAGTATGGCAAAGGGAAACCTATGAACAGGCAATGTGGAGAAGAGCAAGCAGGTATTACAAACTAGCTTGGTCCAAGAGACAAGTGTGGGATAGGAAATAAGGTTAATATGACAAAGACTGTGACATATGTGGGAAGGGTCCAGGGGAGCACTCCATGTTAGAAAAACGTATATATCTGATATGAACTAGAATAAGAGATGAGGAATAGGATTTGTGAGAAAAGCAGCCAAATGCTACTGTACCTAAATTCCATAGTCCTAATCCACTTGTAAGTTGCATGGGAGTTCTATGAATAGTAATATCAGAATTCTACAGTTTGTTACCCGCATCTCTTGACTTAGAACCCAGCCCCCCATGCACAAGGCCCTGTATTTATTTCTGAGCCTTATGAAATGGCCCATATGTACTCACCAATAAGTTCATTTTTGTGTTGTACTATTTCCCAAGATCACCTGTCTCTGTTGCTTTTCTGTTTGCTTCAGTAGTACTCTAATCACTAACCCCAAGTCCTCAGAGTGTTAAAGCCGTGTGGTGTTAGGTGTGCTGCCCAAAATTTATCACAGAGTATCAGTGTATCAGAGTTCAGAAAACACTTTTCAGTAGTTTACTTCTACATTTCTCTCTCTTCCTAGAACCATTACTAGTATCCAGGTTGCTGAGATGAAGATGAGTTTGAGCAGCCAGCAACTATGCTGTGTTCACATTTATTCAAAGATTACCATTTTGGTAGTAGGTTCATTTACCATATTTGGCTGCTTCCTTTAGCATAGATTCTTTAACAGAAACCACCTCAGCTTTCTTATAAATTCATCACTGTTGGGTAATTTCCAGTTCTCCTTTTAAGGTTAGGTACGTATAAACATAGCTTTATTTCTTGGGCTCCTCACATCCCTTGCAAAAGGATTTCTGTCCAGTCTGTCCCACTAATAGTTGTCTAGACATACTTAACGCTTGCTGTTGGAAAAGGACTTATTGTAAGCTGAGCTGTCTCCCAAATTTTGTTCATTTGGTTAAAACAAATGTTTGCTGAGTGTCTGTTTGATTGTAAGAATATGGTGTTAAAAAAAATACTGTGCTTTTAAGGAGTAAGTTGAGCTTTTCCGTGCCGATAGCCTTCTCGCAGCCATGTTGAACATTCCTAAAACCTGCTGGACTTTCTGCAAGAAGTGTGACAAACACCAGCCTCACAAAGTAACACAGTACAAGAAAGGGAAGGATTCTCTTCATGCCCAGGGAAAGCGGCGTTATGACAGGAAGCAGAGTGGCTAAGGTGGGCAAACTAAGCTGATTTCCCGAAAAAAGGCTAAAACTACAAAGAAGATTGTGCTGAGGCTTGAATGTGTTGAGCCCAACTGCAGATCTAAGCGAATGCTCGCTATTAAGAGATGCAAGCATTTTGAACTGGGAGGAGATAAGAAGAGAAAGGGCCAAGTGATCCAGTTCTAAGCTTCGTATTTTGTTATGTTATGAAGTCAATAAAATCTTGAGGTCATGTTCACTTCATTTGGTTATAGTTGGTCTTTTGAGTGTAAAATAAACTAGTGCCCTCAATAAAATTCCCATTTTGGGGAAATTTATGCTTGAAAAGAAAAAAAGGAGTAAGCTGATAGGACACACGTACACAGAGATAAGTGTAATGCAGCATGACCAGTGCTGCTGTAGAGGTGTGTGCAAAGTACTAAGGGAACATGGAAGAGGGAATGTTTGTATTTTCCTGGGGGTATTTCTGTAAAAGAACACTTTGTGCTCAGCCTTAAGGGGTGAAAAGTATTTGTTAATGTAAAGTCGGGGGAAGAGAACTGATATTACAGAAGGAGAGAACAGCGAATTTCAAAGTATGAAAGCAGAAAAAGTAATTTTGGGGAACTGCACAAAGATCTGCATTAGTGTTGATGTGGAGTATTCATGGAAGGGATACCAAGGCTTGAGAAACAGCTTAGAGTCAGATTTTCAAGGGTGAAATAAGGCTTTGTTTTTTGTTTTGTAGAGGAAAGACTAAATGATATTCTCCTTGTAGAAAATAATCTTAGTCATATGAAGGGGCAATCAAAAAGTGTGCAAAAATATAGAGAAAAGGCATTATAGAGGATTATACAAATATGTCAGGACATTGAATTGGCAAAAATACTATGAAGTTTTAAAATTAGGAGTTTTTAATGTATGTGGTAAACATTTTTTAACTTTTTACTTAGTGATAGTTGTAGGTTCAAATGTGAATTGTGAATTATAGATTCACAGAGAGATCCTGCATATCCTTCAAACCATTGATTTAATTTACACCTCACCAGTTACATGCACTCCTTTTGTGTATTTAGTTCTGTGCACTTTTATCACATGTATAGATTCATATGAGCACCACTGCATTCAGATTGAGAGCACTTCCATCACAGGGACCCCTTGTGCTACCTGAAGGGCTTTTTCTCACCTAATACGGAGCTTTGAGCGTATTTTGTGGCTTGGTGTCTCTTGAACTGTGGTATTTGGATCACCCTAACAATAGCCTAGTGTTCTTTTTAAATATACCAATTCTACCATAGAAACAGTTTTCTACTCACATTCTGTATGAATGTGACCCTGTGACCTATATTTAAATAACACCCCCCAGGTGCTCCGGACACTGTACTGCAGGGGGATGACTTTGAGCTGAGATCTGAGTGATGAGAACATGATGCAAATACCTGCAAGAAGGAGGTATGGACAAGTGTCATCCAACTGGAGCATGCCACAAGGCATACATAAAATTTAAAAATTCTGGTAGCCAAATCAAAGTAAAAAGAAACAAGTAAAATGAATTTTTACAAACACGAAATTAAAACAATTGGTATTGAGCATTTTTTTTGCTTCAAACTATTCCAAATCCAGTGTGTACTTTGTACTGCACATCTCATTCGAAATTAGCCATATCTGAAGTCCTAGGTAATACATCTGGCTAGTGGCTACCGTATAGGGTAGCACAGATCTAGATTTAGACAGCTAACAGCCAATATAAAGGCCTTGAAAGAGACTCATATAGACATGTGCAGCTGACATCTGGAAATTGAATGTACTGTTGTAGAACTTTGGAATAAAATAACAATTAGATATATAGATTTAGAAATCATTGATAGAGTTGTCACACAGTGTAATTTTCAGTGATTCTCAATGAAGACTCATGTATAGGTTTTTTTTTCTAACTGTATACTTGCACCCCAAGAAAACTTGGAAAATCTTGACACTTGGAGGAAGGGATGGATAAATAGGGAGGCATGTGGATCTCCAGGAGAGGGGGAACAGAGACAGGGAGTTCCTCCATCATTGATTCTGATAGGACCCCTCCCTGCAGTCCCCACTTCTGGCTGACAACCACTGGTGTTTAAAAGGGAGATGAAGATTTAAGACACTAAAAAGGATCTAGAGAGGAGGAAGGCGCACCACAGACGTAAAGGAGAGGGTTTAAACAATTGAGAAAGGCAGGCGGAGATTATACATTTGCAAATAACCATATTATTGAGATTGTTGAGAACCTAGAGTAGTCAAGTGGACTAAGATGGGCTCTGAAGATGGTGGTGGAGACAGAACTGGGACTAGCTACCTGAAGGTTAGAGCTAGAATGACTGCAAGAGGGTCATGCTGTGCCCTCCCAGGCAGAATTCCTTAAATCTTTTAAGTTTGGTGAAGGTTTATCACAGTTCCCTCTTCTCTAGTCCTTAAGCTAATGCAGTTTAGTTAATTGCTTGCTAACACATGTCTGTCTTTACCCTGACCATACTATAGGATCACTTGGGGGAACTTTACCCACTCCTAATTCCCTCCCCATCTCTAAATAAGTCAAAATTTCTAGGAGTGGGGCCTAGGCATCATTTTTTAAGGTTCCCAAGTGATTGTAATGAGCCATGGTAGAAAATGGTTCATTACTTTGATCACTTTTCTACCCAGTGATTACCTTTGTGACAGAAAATAAATTTTACTCAACTTCTTGCCCCCAGAGTTTGTGTGGCATTTGGTTAGCTGTCAGGAAATGTGAAGAACAAATGAAAAATGAAGGCACTAACAAATGAGGAAATGTGACCAGGGAACTAGTTAATCCCTGTGGATAGCTTAATAATTAACATTTCCTTTCTTTCTAATGGATAGTTACCAGACCAGTTATTAAATATACTGCACATATTTTGGAATCATTAGTGTGAAATTGTTCTGCCAAATTGGTCTAATTTACAGTATTTACATAAAAATCTCAGGCTCCAAAGTTGGTAGGGCGATTCTTGAAGTCTTTTTGTTTGACTACATACACCAAAAGATGTAGTATGATAATTGCTCCACTGAGTACAATATATAAAAGAAATAACTGCATTTAGGATAAATAATTTTTGCTATCAATTTAAAGTAAGTACTTCCTATTTTCACATAGTTAACAATTCAAGAAATTCTATTATATTTAAAATTTAATGCTGTGGCTATTTAAACTTCCAATTTAGAAGAATATTTATAGTTCTTTGTTAGGACTCTTTTAAGGCCACTGCAGTAACTTATTTAATTGACCCTTCAGCAGTTGCCTTTTATGACTTTCAGTGAGAGAAATATGGAAAGAAATAGACAAAAAATGTTCTGCAAAAATAAAATAAGCTGGTAGTCACTAGCAAAATGCATCATCGTCATAATTGAATTTTCAGTCCAGGACATAGAGTATAGTGTCCCTAGCCCAAGTCCTCATAACTAGTAGGTATCTCAGTAAATGAGAATTCTTTTTCTTCTGCTCCACATGTAGCTGATGTTGTGGTAAGGGTTTGGAAAATCAAGTTTATTCTTACAACAGTTCAGCATTAAAAAAATGCATTTATTTTCCTACAGATGAAAAGAAGTGAAGAATTGATAACTAAAAATCACAATCAAGAGGACATAAGTATTCTTCGTTGTTGGAAATGTAGAAAATGTATAGCAAGTTCTGGTTGTTTCATGAAATACCTTGAGAATCCAGTGATTACGGTGAGTACTCCAAACTTCAAACAATTTCTTAGTGTACGAATGCTGCGGGCACACCCACAGGTGCACACCTTTCCCTTAATGCCTGGCTTAGCTTCTTTTACGTTCTTTTACCTCACCATTGAAAACATTTTCAAAGTGCTATTCAGAAGGCATCCCATCTTCCACAGTTAAATTTATTTTTAGCTGCTAACATTAACATGCCCTTAAAGTTTTAAGTGCAGTATCATAGAAGTAAGTTGAAGATAAAAGTCTGTGTTTTTCTTATCCCCACTATGTATGAACCTTAGTAATCATTACACAATTACATTCAAGATCCTGGCGAGAAATGGTAAACTTATTTTACACACTCACACACAGACACATTAAATACCACACACATATTAAATACACACACACATGTGTGTGTATGTGTTTAGCATTCAATATGGGCCTAGAAGTCAAAGTTGATGTATGATTGAAAGTCAGTAGGAAAACCTGAATAAATATTTAAAAGCATTTAACTGGTCATCCTGGTAAAAGTAAAGGTTTTTTAAACAACAAAAATAAAAGCCCTAAACTCCTCTAAGAGCATTATGAAGGAGACAGTATGACAGAGGTGCAAACTAGATCATAAATCCATAGACTTTATAGGAAGTTCTCATTTCAATAAAGAGAGTGGCTGTAATTACCTGCCATTACTCACTTCCCCTTCTTCAAAAGACACTCAGGGGTTGTTTTTTTTAGGATTTTTTTTTTTTTTTGCCTCAGAAGTCTATCAAATTAGCTAACTGGAAATGATAATAATAGATCATTTTGGTTGTATACTTACTACATACCAGATAATTTGAAAAAATGAACAAAGCAATTGGGGAAGAAAAAGTGGTCATGCTGAGTGTTTTGTTGGGTATAATTTACCCAGAGTAAAAAAAATTAAACATACAGCTTGATAAATTTTTTCGATTGTGCTGTGAATCAGATCAAGGTCTACATTTCCATCACTCCAAAAAGTTCTCTTGACCTTTCCCGCCCATTCTCTCCTCTACCTCCCACAGGACAATCACTATACTGATGTCTTTGACCAGACTAGTTTTGCTTATCCTTAACCTTCATTCACATAGAATCAGACATCATCTGCTCTTTTGTACCTATTCAGCGTAATGTTTTAGACATTAATTTGTGTTTTGTGTTTGTAGTTTGTGGTGGTTGTTTTTTTTACTGAGTATATGCTATTTATGAATATACCACACTTTTTTTTCCTATGGATGGACATTTGAATTTTTAGTTTTGGGTTATGAATAAAACTGCTATCAGTATTTTTGTAAAAGACTTTCTGTGCTTGGGTTTTGATATTTCTTTTTTGGTTGTATGTAGGAATGAATTCTGAGGGACACGGATTAGGTTTTTTTTTTTTTTTTTTAAAAAAGCTATTTAACAAACACTAGTATAACATGCCATGTCAGGCATTGTTTCCATATGCTCTACAAATATTAATTTGCTTTATAGGCTTACAGAACTCAACTGCAATCTTAAAAGGCAGTAACTAGGCTTTCTCATGCCTGCTTTTTTTCATCATTCAAAATCTAAATTAGGGAGCTCCCCAGGGTTCTGCTGGAAAGTTAGTCACAGCTCCCTTCACTCAGTTACCAAGCTATAGCTTCCTAAACTTCACTGGTCAGTAATCCTTCCTGAATCATTAGAGTAGGTGTATTTTGTTTTTTGTTTTGTTTTTTTAGAAACTGCTACTAATTTTCCAGGGTGAATATTAATTTCCAACAGCAATGATGAGAATTCCAGTTGTTCTACATCTTTGTCAATACCTGTTATTTCCATATTGTAATTTTAGCCATTCTGCTAGATATACATTGGTATATCACTATAATTTTAATTTACGTTTTTTGCATTTCCCGACTGATTACTGATGTCAAGTACCTTTTTCTGCATTTATTGGTTAGGCATTGTTTTAAATGTTTTATATTATTTTTTCTTTATAGTTTATAAGAGTAGATTGTCTTGAGGAAAATAATCTCCATTTCATAGATAAGGAAACTGAGGCACAGACAATTAAATAATTTGCCCCAGTCTGTACTTTTTCAAGCAGTGCAGCACTGGGACCTGACATTGAGGGTCCACAGGGAGTACTCTAAACTCCACACTCAACTTGCTACTTTGGCTCCTTCCTCAGGGTATCATGCAATCTTACACCTTCTCAATACAGTAGCTTCTACTTCCATTCACCTGCAGAACTCCCAGTCATTAATTCGTTTAATAGTTATTTAATGAGCAAGAAAACTCTAGGTGCTACTTTAGGATGTATTGGGATGGATTGTGGAAGAGAGTGATAGAGAATACAAAAAACATGCTTGTCCTCTAAGAGCTTTTATTGTATTAATACTTTTTAGGAGCTTTAAACTCTAGTTAAACACAGGCCAAGCAATGTGGACTGATGTGATAAGTACAGTAGTAGAGAGATGTGCACAGACTGTACCTGGGCTCGTCATAGAAGGTTTCCCAGAAGGAGAAAAGAAACTATACACACACATGCATATAACTTTTTAAGTATAGTTTGTGAGCCATAAAGTTCACCCTTTGTAAGAATACAATTAAATTATTTTTACTAAATATTTGTGTTGGGCAAACACCACTATAATAGTTTTATTTTTTTTTTTATTTTTTGTTTTATTTATTTTTGAGACAGGGAGAGACAGAGCACCAGCGGGGGAGGGGCATAGAGAGAGGGAGACACAGAATCTGAAACAGGCTCCACGCTCTGAGCCGTCAGCACAGAACCCGATGCAGGGCTCGAACCCATGAACTGTGAGATCATGACCTGAGCCGAAGTCGGAGGCTTAACCGACTGAGCCACCCAGGCGCCCCTATAATAGTTTTAAAACCTTGCCATTACCCCAGAAAGTTTCCTCAGACTCGTTTGCCCTGCACCCATGCCCAGCCCTAGGCAACTACTGATCTGTTTTTGTCTCTGTAGCATTATATTTAAAATATATATAACATATATGTATACTTTTTCACATACAAACTATTGAAAGTGTCTTATATATTTATATAAAATAATTTATGTTAAATACATATTTATTAAAGATATATATTCAATGTTTACATAAAATGAAATATATTAAAATATGTAATAGGCATGTAATATAAGACCTACATATATAAAATCTGTTAAAAACTAGGCTTAGGAATAAGTCAGCATCATTGTTAAGTCTGGAGGAAGGAAGAGTATGTAATCAGGCGTCCTGATGGGGCTTCTAAAGTGGTAATCGTGTTTGTATTTACTAAACTGGGTAGTGGGTGTATTGGTTATTTGCCTCTTTTTCAAACTTTCTTTAAACTGTAGAAACACTACATTATTAAATGGAAACGTTTCATAAAAATATTAAAGATGAATAAAAAATCCATTTTGATTAAAGGAAACTATAAAATACTGGAATCTGAACATAATTTTTATTAGATGCTATGCTGAAAGGATGCTAAATTTATCACCTATTAAATTTATTGCCTAGTAAACTGCAAGTAAAAATATGTGGGTATAAGAAAAGTTTTGTTTATTTCTGAAAGTGTTGTTTTAACTTTGTAAATGAAATCACACAGTACATAGGTATCTTCAGGAATTGTTGCTTTCATTTAAATTGTCATGTTCACTGTAACTCCTACTTATTTTCATTTTTGTGTAATGCTGTATTCTGGTATAATTCATTCCACCTTTGGTAATTTGAGTCTTACCTTGTTTTGTTCTTAAAAATTGTGCTGTTAGGAGCTTTCTTGTATGTATTCTGGCACACATGGGCAAGAGAGTATTTCTAAGAATAAAGTCACAGTGTCATAGGGCATGGGCATGTTCAACCTCACTGGGCAGCGCTAAACTGTTGTCAGATGTCAGTGCCGTGAGCAACCCACATCTTCGCCAGCGTTTAACATCTCATCTTGGAGGCCGTTGGTCTTTTCTGTGAAATGTCTTCTCTTTTGCCTGTTTCTGGTGGTTTTGCTTTGGTTGTTCAAAGTTCTGTGTGTATTCTAAATCTGAATCTTCTGTTTGTTTTTCTTTTGTAAATATCTTTTGCCGGTTTGTAGAAGTTGTATTTCACTCTTTGTGGTATTTTTTGATGAACAGAAGTTCATAATATACTGTGATTGGATTTATTAATCATCTCCTTTATGTTTTGTACCTTTTGTTTAAGAAAAACTCCTGTGCCCTGAGGGGAAGATGTTTTTCCTTTCCTTTCACTGAATACCAACGTTGATGTTAGCAAGTGTCTTCTTTCTGTGTTCCTCTGAGCAATATATTATTGCTTGTTCACTCTTACACTGAGTTATAACCCAACTTTATGTAGGAGATCCCCCTTAAAATCTCCTCACCCTGAACAAACCTGGACTCCGTTTCCTGTCTTCAGCACCCCACACAGACATGAAATGGCCCTCAGAGCAACCTAGAGGATTAAGAACCTGGGGACAGCGTCCATCGCTTTTGGCTCAAGAACCACACTTCTTTCACCCTGTCCAACACCAGGAAATGGAGGTTACATGCGGCCTCTCAGCCCCCACAAAACTATCAACTGGATACTGGGATCACAGTAACTTGTGCTGCAGAATAACCAAATACCTTCAAAACAAAGCACAAATGCAGCCATCACGTCTCTTTCAGAATACTGAGTGGGTATATCAGCTTGGTGGAAGCTAGGTCATATGTGAAATTTGAGCTGTAAGGAATCTTGGACATTTGAACTTTAGTTTTCCAGCCAGCGGCATGTAGCAAGGCAAGCAACAGGCAATTTAGAGTGGAATTTCAAGGCAGTCTGTGATGCTCACATGGAGAAAAGGGGCTCCTGCCCTTCTCTTTAGGGTTGCAGCACATAAAATATAAGTAAGAACCAAAAGCAAAATAACAAAAACCCTAAAAATATAAAAATAAAATGACAGAAGTTCCCTCCATTTGTGAGATCTTTGCCAGTGGCTAGGGATGGTGTTCTCAGTTTTACTTTTTTAGTCAGTTTTAATACAGTTTTGGACATGTTGAGGTTATATGGCCTATAGAACATTCCAATAGACATTTCTAGGAGGGTCCTGATTCTGAGGATATGGGATTGAGAACATCTGCATAAAAGTGTGGATTTGGGAGTCATGAGCATACAAGTGGAGAATGCAGCTATGACAGTAGGTGAGCTCACCATGCATAGTGAATGCAGTAAAAAAGGGCGTACAGGCAGTTAGAGGATGGATGGAACAAATGAAGCTCACATGGTAGAAGAAGAGAGTAGTAAGAAAGGCAGGGCTGAAAATCAGCATACAGTGTTAACAGAATTCAAGGGAGGGATATTTTCTAGAAAGTGGGATTTGCTAATAGCACTGAGAATTGTGGAGACATATTGAAGAACTGACACTAGCTTCAAAGTACAGGTTGTACCCTGCTCAATTCCAGAGGGTGCTGGTCTGTAAAAGGTGCCCCCAAGATTGGTGTAGACTTGGGAAACTGGTCATATGTAGAGACCCTGCATGGCAATTAATAGTGTGTATTGGCTTTAGCAAAGAGATCATTGGCCCATGTTCATTGTAGTTGACATAGTTGTAGGGGCAAGTACCGGCTTCTAGTGAGTTGGGGAAAATGGGGACTGAGAAATAGTCCATCACTTACTAAAAAGCATTACAATTATAGCTGAAAAAGTCTGATTCTTTCTCAGTTACATTCTGTGAAGTGTTTCAGCTTTAAAACACCATTGCCGGGGCGCCTGGGTGGCTTAGTTGGTTAAGCGTCCGACTTTCACTTGGGTCATGATCTCACGGTTCGTGGGTTCGAGCCCTGCGTCGGGCTCTGTGCTGACTGCCAGCTCAGAGCCTGCAGCCTGTTTCAGATTCTGTGACTCCCTCTCTCTCTGACCCTCCCCTGCTCATGTTGTCTCTCTCTCTCTCTCCTAGAAATAAATAAAAAAACATTTAAAAAATTAAAAAAAAACAGCATTGCCAGCACCAATGTAGCCATAATGTAATCACTCGGTATTAAATTGGGCTTAATATTATTGGGTTACATAGCTCTTCCACCTTCTTTTGGCTACGTATTTTGTTCATTTTCTTTCTGACTATATTAATCTGATGGTATCTTTCCTTCCATGGCTACAATACTCAAATCATATTTATATTGTTTATTACATTTTAAATATTTTTTTCCCTTAGTGTCAGCATATATTTCATACTCAGTCTTTCCACATGCTGTAGACTTAATGATGTCCTCTGTACAAGTTAATGTTGAAGTCTTCTTCCCCAGTGTGACTGTATCTGGAGATAGGTCTTTAGGAGGTAATTAAGGTTTAAGTGATATCTTAAGGATGGGGCCCTCACCTTAAAAGTCTGTGACCTTATAAGAAGAAGAAGAGAGAGATCTTCTATGTCTACGATGTGAGGTCACAGTTAGAATGCAGCCATCTATAAGCTGAGAAGAGAGCTCTTACCAGTATCTGAGCATTCTGCCTGCCAGTTTGATCTCAGATTTCTAGCCTCCAGAACTGCAAGGAATAAATGTCTTCTGTTTAAGCCACATAAACTATGGCATTTTGTTGTGGCAAATCAAACTGAGTAAGACACAACAAATAGTTTGTGTAATAGACACTGGAAATACAAATAAGAGAAGAGATAAGCCCTGTTATTGTGAAGCTTTCAGGATAGTGGTCAGTCATTAATTTAGTGGCCAAGTCAGTGGCCAGAAGAAAAAGTATAGGGAACCATAAGAACAGTACATGGACAGGACTGAAACTGCTTGTGACAGGAAGGTAGAATGTTCTAAGCTTTGGGACCAGCAAGTTCAGAGGCCCTATGTTGGAGAGTGTGGTGTATCATGGAACTAGAAGATTTCCATGATTGGGGTTGAGAGATCAAGAGGAAGTTTTGACAAGATTTGAGGGAAAAAAAGTTACTAGATCATTTGTGGTCTTGTGAGCCAGATTAAGGACTTTGGTTTTTATTCTAAAAGCTGGGAAGTTACTGAAAAGGAGTGATATGACCACCAAATTTTAAAAAAATCATTTTGGCGATTGGGTGAAGAATGAATTTTCGGAAAGTTAGCAACAACAAATGTGGGGAGACTACCCTTAAGGGAGCCTTTAATATTTATTTTTCATTCATTCTGACTTTTTGAGTTTAAAAAAGAGTGTTCACCCTGAAGTATCTCCTCAGAGTCCAAATAGGGGGAAAAAAAGGGCAGTGTAATAGAATTTGGTTCCTTTACTTTTTTTTTAATAGTTTATTGTCAAGTTGGTTTCCATATAACACCCAGTGCTCATCCCCATGAGTGCCCTCCTCCATGCCCATCCCCCCTCCCCCCCACATCCATCAGTCCTCAGTTTTTGTCAGCATTCAAGAGTCTCTCATGGTTTGCCTCCCTCCCTTTCCACCCCCATTTCCCCCTTTCTTCTCCCCCAGAGTTCTCCCTTAAGTTCCTCCTAGTCCTCCTATATGTGCAAACATATGGTTCCTTTACTTTTGTAACACTTAAGACATTGAATTAATAATGTTAATGTAAGTGACATGCCTGTTACTCTGCCTTTTCCTTGTGTTTACAGCTGTAATAGTTAAGTGTATAGGTGGCTCACTTTTAATAAATTAGCTGAGGGAGTATTACTGCCAACATTGGAAATGGCAAATGTTAAACATTTTTCAAAATATCATGCATGGAATATTAAATTGTCTATGTCAACCTTTTACATTTAACTTGTTCTGCTTAATTAACATCATAAAGATCATTAAATGATAAAAAGATAACACATTAGGTTTATAATTTTAAAACTAAATGAAGTCCTCCGTACATACATTCTCTACCCTTAAAGGACAAAATAACAATGCCTTAGCTCCCCCTGCTGCTTGAACAAATTAATTCATTTATGAGATATTTTGTCAACATTTTTCTGACAGCATTAAGTGAAACCAGCTGTTAGTTAACTTTTCGTTCTTCCCTCACATATAAATTTGAGACTTGAAAAAACTGGTAAGGTTTTATTAAGTCATAGTAATACAGTTTTTCTAATTTTCAGTTTGATTTTTTTCTCGGAGGTAATATCTCATGCCATGACTTGAAAGGTATTAAATTCCTGAAATTGGAATCCTTCTGTTTTAGTGATTTGTCTTAAAATATATCCATTAAAATTTGTCTTACCAAATAAATTCGTGTCATTTTTAAGAACTTAGATGATTGTAGATTTATAAACTAAACTTAATATTTTATGATATGTCTTACTTTACCTGTAAATCTATGCTGAAAGTAAATATCATGAAGAGTATATATATTTCCTAGGACTGTAAGTACAGGTGAAGTAGTTGGCAGTCTCATTTATAATTGAGGCTTCTTTATTTACACTGGCTGGCTTTGTCATATCTAAGTTTTCTGAAGAGGGAACAGAACACCACATATTCTTTATCTAGCCTATACATTCCTCTCACCTGTATCAGTTGCTGTAACCAAGTTTCCTTTTTTTTTTTCTATTGGCATGAAACTGTGATTTAACTCACCTATTTAGAGAAAAATTAATAGTTCTCAAATAAAGATCAAGTTGGGGTCCCATATCAGAAGCAACTATAGAATTTTTTCTAAATCTACCTTTCCTCTTACATAAGTATAGTGGTTTTGGTTAATTTAAAAATAAGTTGTGCCTCAGGTTTTGTTTGTTGTGTTTTTTTCTAAGGCTCAGGAAACGTAGTACCACCTTAAAACATACTCATGCTGAAGATAACAGAAAGTCTGATTGCCCTGAAAACGATAGTATTTATTAGATGCAGGAAGTAACAATGGAAGCTTAGTGACCGAAGACAGCAGTGTTGAAGCCTGACTACCTGATGGAAATGCTTGTTTTACTACTTACTATGTGACCTTGGACAAGTTACATAAAAGTAACTTTTCAGGTGTAAATGTACAGTTGTAACATTGTGGTTTGAATTTGCATTTGTCCAGTGGCTAATGATTGTTCTGCTTTTTCATGTGGTTTTGAGCATTAGTATATCTCCTCTGTGAAGTGTCCGGTAAAATCTACACTCAATTTTTTAAAATGTGTTTTCTTCGTACTTGGTTTTAAGAGTTTATATATACATATATATGAAGAGTTTATATATATATTTTCTGCCTAAAATATTCTTGTCAGGTATAGGTCTGTGTTTTCATTTTCTTAGTGATAACTTTCAAACAGTAGATTGTTTTCATTTTGATGAAATCCAGTTTATCATATCCTGTTCTTTATGGATCATGTTTTTGTGTTCTGAGAATACTTTTCCTATCCCAGGGTTTCAAAGGTTTAATCCCATGTTTTCTTCTAGACATTTTACAGTTACAGCTTTTACTTTTTACGACTCTGATCCATTTTGAGTTATTTGTGTGTGTGGTGTATGGTAAGCATCAAGGTTTTTATTCTATCACCAATTATTGAAAAGTATGTCTTTTATCGTTACATTGAAATATTTACCAAAAATTAATTGACCATATATGCAAGTCTGTTTTGGGACTCTACTCTGCTACACTGATCTAATAAGTGTTGGCATTAGATAGTGTATGGCCTCTACCTTACTTCTTCTGTTGGAGAGTTTCTCAGGGTGTTTTAGGTCATTTTTCATTTTCACATATATTTTGTAATCCATAATTTTTAATAAATAGGTCTTCTGGGATTTTGAGCAGGATTGTGGTAAACCTGTAAATTAATCTGGGAAGAACTGGTATCTTAAAAACATTGAGCCTTCATGGTATATTCCTTAGTTTAATTAGATCTTCTTTAATTTCTTTATGTAGTATTTTGTAGTTTTCAGTGGACAGTCTTAATTATGTTGTGTCAAATTTATACTTAAGTAGTTCATGTTTTTTATTCTATCATAAGTGATACTTTAAACATTTTCACTTTTTATTTGTTGTTAATATACAGAAATGTGATACAGAGAAATTTGTATGTTGATGTGTACTAAAATTATGCAAATTTCTAAAGCAGCCTTTTTGGTGAATTCCTTAGTATTTTCTTCATATTATATTGACTGTGAATAAAAAAGTTACTATGTTCTTTTTTTAGAAATTGTACTAAAATATGCATAACATTAAATTTACCAGTGGGGGTATTCAGTGCATTTACAGTGTTGTGCATCCATCATCACTGTCTAATTCTGGAACATTTTCATACTCCCAAGAGGAAAGCCCATACTTATTAAGCTGTCACTCTCCATTTTCCCTTCCCCCCAAACCCAGGCAACTACTAATCTGCTTTATGTCTGTAGATGTGAATATCTCTTATAAATGGAATCATACAATATGCAGCTTTTTGTGTCTGGCTTCTTTTGCCCAGTATTATGTTACCAAGATTTATCCATGTAATAGCATCTATCACTATTTTATTTCTGTTTAAGCTGAAAAATATTTTGTTTTATGGATATACCTCATTTTGTTTATACATTAATCAGTTGATGAATATGTGGGTTGTGTCCACCTTTTGGTTATTGTTGTTAGTGCTGCTATGAACATATGTGTACAAGTTTTTGTTAGAACATCTATTTTTATTTATTGTGGGTATACACCCAGAAAGAGACTCAATAGGTAAATTGGTAATTCTGTTTAACTTACTGAGAAACAACAAAAGTTTGTTTACACAGTGGCTGCATCATTTTACATTCCCACTACAAGTGTTTGAGGGTTCCATTTCTCCACGACCTCACCTATGCTTATGTTCTTTTTATTTTATTATTTTTATTAGCCTTCCTAGCGGATGTGAAGTTGTATTTTGTTATTTTGTTTATTTTTAATTAGTGTGTCTCTTTTCTTTTTCTTGCCATACTCTACTGACTTGGACCATCAATACAATGTGGTATAGAAAAAAATGAATTGTGTATGTATTACCACATCTTTAATCATCTATTATTCAACACTTAGGTGGCTTCCATATCTTGGCTATTATAAATAAGGCTGCATTAAACATAAATGTGCATCTGTCTGTTCAAATTAGTGTTTTCATTTTTGGGGTGTGGAGGGGGAAAATACTCATTAGTGGAATTATTGCATCATGTGGTATTTATATTTATAATTTTTTGAAGAACCTCCGTACTGTTTTCCACAGTGGCTGTACTAATTTACATTCCCACAAACAGTGCACCAGAGTTCCTTTTTCTGCACATCTTTGTCAACACCTGTTATTTCTTGTTTTTTATTTTAGTCATTCTAACAGGTTTAAGGTGATATCTCATTGTGGTTTTGATTTGCATTATCGATAGGTATCAAGAATCTGTTCATTCATGTGTCTGTTGGTCTTCTGGGTGTCTTCTTTGGAAAAAATGTCCATTCGTCCTCTGCCCACTTTTTAATTGGATTGTTTTGGGGTTTTTTGGTGTCGAATTATATAAGTTCTTTATATATTTTGGATATTAGCCCCTTAATGGATATATCATTTGAAAATATCTTCTCTCAGTAGGTTGCCTTTTGATTTCATTGATGGTTTCCTTCACTGTGCAAAATCTTTTTATTTTGATGTAAGCCCAATAGTTTATTTTTGCTTTTGTTTCCCTTACCATAGTAGACACAGCTAGAAAAATGTTGCTATGGCCAATGTAAAAGAAATTACTGCCTCTGTTCTCTTTTAGGATTTTTAGAGTTTTAGGTATCATATTTAGGTCTTTAATCCATTTTGAGCTTGTTTTTGTTTATGGTGTTACTATGTGGTCAAGTTTCATTCTTTTACAGGTAGCTGTCCAGTTTTCCCAGTACCATTTATTGAAGTGACTGATGAGATCTTGCCATTTGCCACAGCATGAGTGGACCTAAAGGGTATTATGCTGGGTAAAATTAGACTAAGAAAGGGTAATATCATATAATTTCTCTCATATGTGGAAGATACAGGCTTCCAGTTATGAATAAGTCACAGGGAGGTACAACGTAAAGAATATACTCAGTGATATGATAATAGTGTTGTATGGTGATAGATGGTAACTGAACTTGTGATGGCAAAGCATAACACATAAACTTGTTGAATCTTTGTGTTGTACACCTGAAATTAGTATTACATTGCATGTTGTCTATACTCAGATGAAAACATAACAGAATGCTAGATCTAGAACTGTGACTAGAAGGAATGGGAGCACTGAGATGACTAAACCCCTAAGATCCAGGGACATAGTGTGTGCTGAGTGACAGAGCTAGGAAAGGAAGATAAATGCAAAGTAGGATGTAGCAAGGAAAAGCTGGCAATCTGGTGGATGAATAGACACCAAAGCCGCTTTCATTGTCTCTGATCTTGATATTGTGAATATGCGTCAGAAACTACAGCCTTTTATCATAGAGTTGGATACCATGTCTATCTGGCACAGGACGTGGAGAGGCTGAACTGGAATTCAGGGGAAGATGGAGAAGTTACAGGTTTGTTGAACTGATTGTCCCACCTGAACAAGGTGAGCCAACATGAGAAAACCATGGGAATGGTGAACAGATTGAGAAGTGGGGAGGAAGTCATTGACTCTGAATGGCCAGCCTGAAAGAATTTGAGGAAGATAATGGAGCTGTTTTGTATCTTGATCGTAATTCTTTATAATCAACCCTGTGCATTTTGCAAAACCCAGGGGACTGTGTACTACAGAGTAATTTTACAGTACATAAAATGTTTTAGATGAAGGTGAAATAAAGACTTTTTCATAGAAGCATACTCTCAAAGAATTGATCATCAGTAAATTTGAACTACCAAAGGAAGTTCTTCAGGTATTAGGAAAATTTCATCATCAAAGGAGATTTGGATCATTACAACTGAATAGGGTGATCTTGAAATGGTAAATATGTTGGTAAATGTACATTACCTTTTACTTTTCTTTAAAGGACAACTGACTTATTAAAGCAGAATGTTAGGAGTGTGTCGTGGAGTTGATGAATGCAAAAATAAAATGTATGGAAGCAATACAAAGAATAGGAAGTGAGAAATCAAAGTATACTGCATAAGTTTCTCATCTGTACATATTGTAGTATATTATAATTTAAAGGAAGACTACGATAAATTAAAGATGCGTATTGTAAACAAGAAACCAAGCATTGAGGGTTAATAATTAACCCTAAAGAGCCAGCAGTAAAAGAGTGTAAAAGAAGAAGAACAGAAGAGAGATCATGAGGCAAATAGGAAATGAGATATTGAATTTAAACTCCAACATACTGGTATTTATATTAAGTGCAAATGGTATACATGCTCCAATTACAGATTCAAGACTATTTTGTCACTACCTGACAAAAGATCACACTATATGTGGCATATAAGTAACATAAAGACACAGGTTAAAATGAAATAATAACAAATTTTTATCATGCAAACATAAAAGAGACCTGGAGTTGCTATACTGATAGCAGGTAAAGTAGATTTCAAAACCACAAATACTATGAAGAATGAAGAAGACATTTTCATAATTATGAAGAAGTTAATTCACCTGAAATACATAATAATTTTAATTATGTAACTAATAACAGAACTTTAAAGTACTTGAAGCAAAAGCTGACAGAATTTAGAGGAAATGGATAAATCTATAATTATAATTGGAAACTTCAGGGTTTTTCATAAACCTGTAGAAGACAGAAACTCAGTAAGAATACAGAACATGCAGGCAACACAACTGACATTTGTGAAATATACCCAACTACAGCAGAACAGGTATTTGTTGAAAGTACACAGCAAATTAGTATCTTAGTATTCTCTGAGATAACACCAGTTGTTGGACCATTATTTAGATTTGAAAGAAATAAAGTAATACCAAATGTGTTCTCTGAGGTACAATGAAAGTTTTTTAATGTGTTATTTATTTCTGAGAGAGAGAGAGAGTGAGAGTGATAGAGAGAGAGAGCGCGCCTAAGCAGGGGAGGGTCAGAGAGAGAGGGAGATACAGAATCTGAAACAAGCTCCAGGCTCTGAGCTAGCTGTCGGTGCAGAGCTAGCCCGATGTGGGGCTCGAACACACGAACCATGAGATCATGACCTGAGCCGAAGTGGGACGCTTAACCTACTGAGTCACCCAGGCGCCCCTGAGGTACAGTGAAATTAAATCAGAAAACAATAGCAGAAAGTTATCTGAAACATTCTCAAATATTTGCACATTAAAAAACATACTTTAGAACTCAAGGTCGAAGAAGAAATCAGAAGAAAAATTACAAATACTTGAAATTGAGTGAATAGGAAAATACATAAACTAAATTTTGTAGGATGCAGAGAAGGCAGTGATCCCAGGAAACATTAGAGTGTAAGTGCTTCTATTTGAAGAATGGTCTAAAATCAGTAATGTAAGCTTCCAACTTGGTAAGAAAGCAAAAGAACAAATTAAATCTAAAGTAAGTAACAGGAAGAAAATAACATGTATCAGAAGTTAATAAAAACGAAAATAGAATGAAATTAAAGATCTATTTTTGAAAATTATTTAAATTAACGTGTCACTAAGTAGAATGAATAGGAAAATACAGATAAAGCACAATGACCAATATTAGGGAAAAGAAGACACATCATTTTAGAGGCAATGACATTAAAAGAATAACAGAATGTAGTGAAAAATTTTATGAAAAAATGTGGTAATCTAGATGAAATAAAACTTTAAAGAGATACAAATTATTTAAGTCAATCAAGAAGAAATAGGGTTACCTGGGTGGCTCAGTTGGTTAAGTGCCAATTTTGGCTCAGGTCATGATCTCACAGTTCGTGGATTCCAGCTCCACGTCGGGCTCTGTGCTGACAGCTCAGAGCCTGGAGCCTGCTTCAGATTCTGTGTCTCCCTATGTTTCTGTCCCTCCCCCATTGTGCTCTGTTTCTCTCTGTCCCTCAAAAATAAATAAACGTTATAAAAAATGGAAAAAAAAAGAAATAGACTTTATGTACAGACCTAAATCAATTAAATGAGATGAATTTGAGATGAAAACCTGTCCCCCTCAAAAAACAAAAAGCAAGTATTCTTTTTTTTAAAATTTATTTTTGAGAGAGAGGACACACAAGCAGGGGAGGGGCGGTGAGGGGCAGAGGATATGAAGCTGACAACAGCAAGCCTGATGTGGGGCTCAAACTCATGAACCAGGAGATCACAACCTAAGCAGAAGTCAGACACTCAAACAACCGAGCCACCCAGCGCCTCCTCTCCCCGCCCCGCCCACTGCTCCAAAAACATAAATAAAACCTATAGGTACAGATGTCTTTTTTCTGGTAAACTGTATCAGACGACTAAGGAAGACACAAATGCTTTCAAAAAACTTGGTAAGATGGAACACTTCCTTCCCAACTCATAAGGCCAGTATTATAACTCTTTTAAAAAATAGATATTACTAGAAAAGACATCTACAGATCAACACCTCTTATGAAGATAGTATCAAAAATATTTAATAACATATCAGTAAACAAAATTTAGTAATATGTTATCATATATATAGAAAATGCTAAGGAATTTACAAAAAAACAACCAAGGAGTGAGTTTAGAATGTTTGTAGACTATAAGGCCAGTATGGTTTTTCAACTCTATTTATTTATTTATTCATTCATTCATTCATTTATTCATTCATTCATT